>NW_020654972.1:4994143-5020491 GCF_003589595.1 Hyposmocoma kahamanoa | reverse complement strand
TTTGGTTTTTTTTGAGTCCTCCGGCAGTGGCCTACGTAATTAGCTTGATGTGCTGTTGTCCGTACAATACGACGGGGAAATCAATTTGAATAAACTTCGTTACATAATCTATCGATAAAAATCGAAGATACAAAGCACGTTCGCTTCTCTATAATGAAAAAACAACGTTCCTGAAGTATTGCATTTTTCGTATGTGGTTTTGCCTGTCAGTAATTAAGGAATTTCATAGGCATGCTTACGTCAAATGTTCGAAAGTTTTCAAATATTTTCTATGTAATCGATAAATTTAATCAATGTGATCATTGTGAAAAAATGTGTTTAAAATAGAAAACTAGTAATTAATGTAGAAAATAGACGTATAAATGGAATGTAATTTCATCTTTGACTAGACTGGGTGTAGCAGAGATTTTTTGCAAGTTTGTATGTCGCAAGGCGACATATTTCATGGAGCACTTGACTCGGTGAATTCGATAATGCAAATGAAAAAATATCGATTTGAAAGTAATGTTTATTGTGCGATAGTCGTTTTGTGCTAGTACCTTGATAAAGGGGACTGGACTGCCTATTAACATTAATGACGCCTCCAGTCCTAGGTATATCCACGAGTTTTTATAAAACTATTTTGCAAAGGTACACTTGTTTCTTGATGAAAGAATTTGGGACGTGCAAGTGGGATTTAGAAGAGGAATGGGATGCATGGATCTGGATGGATGGTCTTTTTGCGAAACATAACCGAAAAGTTTTTGGCTAAAAGACAAAGTCTATTGCGCTTTTAAAGACTTGGAGAAGGCCTACGACAGGTGTCAAGGAAAGAATTGTGGTCGACATTGCCTATGTATGGGGTGGACGGCAGTCTAGTTCAGGTACTGAAATCTATGAGGATTCCAGTGCCTGTGTCAGAATAAATGGTGCTTACACTGATTGGTTAGATATCCGGAAAGGTTAACACCTTTCCGGACAGACAGGGATGTGTAGCGTCGCCATGGCTGTTTAACCTAATTATGGACAATTGTTTGAAAGAGAGTACGTGTGGGCTGAGAATGAATGGTTTACTTATTATGTGCCTCCTATACGCCGATGACCAGGTGGTATTAGCATCGTCAGTGGAGGAGTTGCAGGAGATGGTAAATATTATGCATGGTGCTCATAAAAGGAAAGGAATGAAAATTAATGTGGGAAAGAAAAAGGTAATGGTTTTTGAAAGAGAGGAATATATGACGAATCGCACGATATTGATTGAAGGAGAGAAAGTGGAACAAGTGAAAGAGTTTGTGTATTTGGGTTCTATGTTTATGTGTGATGGAAAATGTGAGAGACATTGAAAGAAGAGTGAACGCAGGGAATCAGGTGAATGGTGCCTTGCATACCTTCATGGGCAGCCAGAAAGTGTCTAAAAAGGCATGATTGGCTGTGCATGTGCTGGTTCCTACACTTATGTATGTTGGGTTTGGCAGAAGAAGCATGAAATTAATGCAGTAGAAATGAGAGCTTTTAGGAGTATGGCTGGAGTGACTCGGATGGATAAATTACGGAACAATGTGATAAGAGAGTATTGTGGAGTGAAAGAAGATATAGTGACAAAGATACAGAAAGGGATGCTTAGATGGTTCGGACATATAGAGTGAAAATGGCGTTTTTGTAGTCTATATAAATTAAATTTTTAATGTTAGGATATACCTTTTGATCACATAAATTAAAGTCGATAAAAAAGTAATAAAATTATTAACAGACTTAAAAAAAGGAGGTGCAGGAAAAAGGGTACCTCGGTATTGGTCTCATTTAAATTTGAAGAAAATATTCCACTTCTAAGGGTGAACTTTTTGGCAACCGATTTAAAAAAACTTGGCAAATGGATGTATTCCCTCTCCTCAAACATTTTTTTTTTATAAAAGTTATGTGGTGTAATGACGACATAAAACCAATTTAATTCATGTTACGCACTTCATTTAGGTACATAATATAACAGTAACAACTAAGAAACTACAAAATATAATTATATTGGTTAAGTCTAGCTTTCTGTGCTTTTTTCCTCAAGTACATTAGCTTTTATAGAGCTGTTTTTTTCTGATTGCTTATGTGACTCCTCGGCCTTTCCAATTTTGTTTGCCATTTCAGCATATTTTGCTTGTCTGTAGTCATATTTAGCAGCGTCAAGTAGAACATTTTGTATCAATAATCGATTGTGTGTCTGTTTGTTAACTAATGCGGGATAAGGATTTCCTTTGAGCTCTAGAATGGCCATCTCATAATTTCTGCTGTATTCTGGTCTTGGAGCCTTATACATACGTGTGAATGCTGTGTTGGAGTTTTCATATCTAGGAACTAGGACTTTAAAAAGTTTGTGTACCAATTCCTTTTCAAGTAACCAAAAATCTGCTATTTCCATAGTTGGTTTGTGGCAATCTCCATGCCGAATGGCCTCTGATATCAACTGTAAAAAAATATTTATAAAATAAAGTAAGTACCTATCGAGTAGAATTGAAAACTGAGAACTTCTGTTCAAGACAATAGTAGGGATAGCTTACTCTTACCCTTTCTGCGTACTGACGAGCCTCGTCGGCTCTATTGTGAGTCAACTCAATCCTTTCGTATTTAAATAATCCTGTTACAGTTTTACGCAATTTGTTTAATCTTCCTTCTGGGCCCTGGGCATTTCGGAGTCTTCGAGGTTCCGGGTTTACTTTTATACGGAGCTTAGATACTAATTTCGTAACTTCTGCTTGATTCATGTTAATGGAACACTACAATATATCTTATGTTTAATTTTATTTTCTCGAGCTCAACCTACATAAAATTTAGGTTATGGCGTTATGGCTTTGGATTTTTTTTTTAAATTTATTAAGGCTTTGGCAAAGCCATCAGCCTAAACATGAAGTTTAATTATGTTTCTGTAAATATGGCCGCCACAAAGAGGATAGGCAATTTGAGGCGGCGTGCTTGGATTGACTCGGGATTCCTTAAAACGGGCCGCTACGGGTATTCTAGTTCGAGATTCGTATAATTTCGCGTTTTAATCTGCGATTAAGGCACAATAGCACTATCCTATTCCACTTTAAACTAGATTTCACAAAATAATTGAAAGTCAAAATAAAAACGTAACTTTTCCCTCCAAAAGGTCCAGAGCGAATCTCTTTGGATTATGCACAAACTAATAAGATTTACTACGTAGGATTATGTATAGTATCCACAGAACACTATACTCACAAGGAGTATCTTCCACAAATTAGAAAGATGTAGTAGTCTTCTCGTTAGTCTGTGGCACAAACTAATAAGAGATCTGTGGGTTGTTTTACAATAGGCTTCGTGTAGGCTTCTTAAAAATGTCGATATTTTTTCATGACATAATCGAAATTTATAATAACCATATATCAACAATCGATATTTTTTCTCGACTACTAATTTAGATTTTTTTTATAGCAGCCAGCGCAAGACAGCAAGTGCTATATGAGTATTTGAAAATGATACCAACGTACAGACGGCAGCACATTAAGCTACACATTGATGGATCTTGTTCCATTGCACTGGAGGCGATAATCGAACAAAAGTGTATAGTTTGATGTCGTGTTGACGTACAGTCAAGAGCACATCAAGCTTGACACTTTGTACTTTGGACCCTTCTTATCGTAAGCGGCATAGAGTTGAATTTAAGTCTTAAGTGTCAAGCTTAGTTGCAGTAGAGCTCCTTGTGAAAGAGTTCATCCAAGGAAATACTGCCACTACCTTACTTATTTCTGCCGCCAAGCTGTAATGTTAGCATTACTTCGTTCCGGTTTTGAAGGTAAGGTTGGTGGTAAAATTACAGGCACATGGGACTTGTCAACTTATGTCTTAGGGTGACGGGCGCAGCGGTAGTGCCCCTCAGATCTTTACGATTTAACGCTGTGAGTGGCACTGCAACTGTTATGGACAGGTGTGTAGCGTACCATCAGGCGCACGACTTGTTCGTTCCATCACTTGTTATTATAAAAAAAGGCAGACGTGCTCTTGACCTTGTACGTAGAAATATAAATATCGCTTTGTGGAACAAAATAAATAAGTATACGAATAAAAAAAAATAACATACTTTTTGGTAACATTGAGTAGTTTGTCGGAGCTTTCTAGCCTATTAAACATGGAGATTTATTTCTTTTTCACCTGCAGATGACCACGACATTACTTTTTAACCAGAAATTTGTCAATAAAATTTGCTATAATTTCACCATGAATCTCTAATTTTCAGAATTTTATTTCATGCATGTACTTAATAAATTATTTTGAGAATATTTTATAATTTCTACTGGCTTCGGGAAAAATGCCGATATATCGAATTATCCAAATTTCTTTAAATATCGAAATGATATATATGTCGATATATTTTATTCATATGCCATCCCTATTGCAGAGTGGATTTTGTTTTAATTTATAGGGTTTGGCAACAAAGCAATTAACCAAACTTGTTTTCTAAATAAAATAATAGCTTACTTAAGGAGTTCGTAAATAACTAAAGGATCGTATTACTTGAGTATGATTTAAAGCACTAGAAACCATACTGAAGTCCTTGCCATTAGGGTCGTATTTCCAGTGCTTGAAATTATACTCATGTCCTGGGGTCTACTTTCGATCGCCGTCCGACTTCCGTCCGAAACAATTACTGCCAAATAAGCAATACTTGATCAAATGAAAAAACGCGTGTTGCGAATGAAGCTTCATATTTGACACTTATCTTTTAATTTTGTCGAATATTACTTATTTGACAGTAATTGTTTCGGACGGAGGTCGAGAGTAGACCCCCTTGAGCATTGAGTAGAGTTCTGGAATACAATCCTAAGAGGCTTACAACCCAAAAAATAACTAAAAGAACAAAAAAACCGAAATATTACCAAAATGCATTGACTTACAATTATATGGACGTCGGGTCCGCGCTAAAAAGTGTCCGCACTTGTAAGGCGCTAAAATCGTATACAGAGCGCGACACTCCGCTTTAGTCTTCTTTTGTTCTACGGACAGCGCGATACTGCGATGACATAACAATTTAAATTTCGAATAGGTTGACTTGGGACATTTTTTTCGTGGTTTTTGTATTAGACCCGTCGTCCATTTATTTGTAAGTCAATGCCAAAATGATAAATTTTTACTAGAGAATATAACCTAGAAATTGCTTTATTTGGTATTGCCAATTTTTAATCACACTTTCGCCACATCTGTGTATAAAATTAAAACTAATAATAATTTATTTATCATATTAACGAAAAATGTGTTTGGAGAATAATTGAAATATCTTTATTACAATTTTCCGAAAGACATTACTTTACAGAAACCATGGATTATGGCCACAGTGAGACAGAATTGGAATCCATGAAAACACTCAAAAATTGTAGCAGACGTTTACAAGATTATTTAATAAAAAAAGAAGAAAATTACTTTATTGCGTCATGCTGCTGTACGAATTTTGGTAAATATTTTGCTACATTAATTGAAAGTTATAATAGCATTTTCATGAACTTTCGTGTCGTCAAAAAAAATTATATTTTGACAAAACGAGTATAGTTACTTAGATATGACACTTTCCAATATAATAAATTGTATTTTTAACCGACTTCAAAAAAAGAGGAGGTTCTCAATTCGACTATATGTTCTTTTTTTTTTTTTGTATGTATGTTACGCGATAACTACGGTATTTGTGAACCGATTTTCGTGATTCTTTTTTTATTGGAAAGGGGGTACTTCCATAGTGGTCCCATTTCATTTTGAAGGAAATCATCCACCTCTAAGGGTGGCTGTTCACGCATGAAGATTCATTTTTATAAATAGCGCCTACCTTAAATTTAGGAGCAATTACTTTTAGCAGTTATTTAGTTGATTTTGCTATTTCTCCAATTCAAGGCATTTTTCCCTCGATATACTTTGAGTAATGTCGTAGTGAGAACCTATTTTTATTATCTCCAGTATCAAGTCCTGTATAGTGGCGAACTAGGGGATATTTCAATGAAACTTAGCAAATAGACGTAATTCCACGTACTTTTGAGGTCGGTTTTTTTAGTACTCTGTACTGAGATTATGACAAAATGAATATAGTTTCTTTGATATGACACTTTACAATATTTTAACGGATGTTGGTACTAATTCAATCGGACGGTAATTATTGAGGTCATTTCTTCTTGCTCGTTTTTTGTAAATCGGTTTCACGATTGTAATTTTTAATGAAAATCAGATACCCCTACGCAACTTGAATTTTTGACAGTTGTTGAACTAAAAAACACTAACAGAATTGTTAATGGACTAAAAAAATATAGTGAAAACGCTACCTTTACACCTACCAATAAAAAATACTCACCACTTGTTAATATGACAAAAAGAATTATCCCGCAGTTTACCCATAACACAAGGCAATTTTTTTCGAGAGCCACACCTATATGAAAAACGAGCGATTCGTTCTGTATACCGTCTAGGCTCTCGGGTTTCTCTCAGAGAAAAGTTTATGGAGAGTGGTATCATGACTGTGGCATCACAGTACATTTACTCAAATATTTTATATGCCCGTAAAAATATATATAATTTCAATAAGAAAGAAGATATCCATAACATTAACCTTAGAGCTAAGTCCAAACTAATGGTCCCACGATTTCGTTTAACCAAGGTAAACAACTCTTTTATGGGGAACTGTATACGTTTTTACAATAAGATTCTGGAGCATATATTAAGTTTATCATTTCCTAAGTTTAAAAACTACATTAAAAATATTTTGATCGAAAAGTGATATTACAAAATTGAAGACTACGTGTTAGATAAAGATGTATGGAAAGACGACATGGCTCCAGAATCCACACAAATTTGATTTAAAGTGTATTCCATAGCATTTAAATTTATTTGAAAAGAGCAATCACTAGAGTTTCTTGCTCGTTCTTCTCAGGGAGGTCAGCGTAGTGAACGACCTGTAGCTTAAATGTGACGATTTTAAGTGTAAATTTATTTTATCTATGGAATAAATAATCTTTGACTTTGACTTTGACTTTGACTTTGATGAATAATTGTGTAGGTAGTTGTTTGAGGGTCGTATTCCAGAACTTTACTCAATGCTCAAGTCAGGATTGCACTGGCAACACAAGCACTGGAAATACGACCCTAATGGCAGGGACTTGAATATGATTTCGAGTGCTTTAAACCATACTCAAATCCTGACTTGAGCAGACTTGAGTATGATTTCAAGCACTGGAAATATGACCCTAATGGCAAGGACTTGAGTATGATTTTCAGTGCTCACTGCCATACTGAAGTCCTGACTTGAGTATTGAGTAGAGTTCTGGAATACGACCCTCAGAGTCGTATTCCAGAACTCTACTCAATGCTCAAGTCAGGACTTGAGCAGACTTGAGTATGATTTCAAGCGCTGGAAATACGACCCTAATGGCAAGGACTTCAGTATGATTTTCAGTGCTTTAAATCATACTCAAGTCCTGACTTGAGCATTGAATACGACCCTTTAAGGACATTCTCTCTCGCAAGTGTGGCCACACCAAGCCGGGGTTTTTGTTAAATCCTAATTTGGTTGCGGTTCCGAACATAATTTCGTCAAATTATATTACATTGACCTACTCACAAAATTAATATAACATAAGTTTATAAATTATTTTTAAAGGTTATTTGTCTTAGTTTTGAGGCCCAACACTATAACTATTAAAGTTAATTTATACAAAGCAAAGCAAACATTTTTTGCACGGCTCTGCAGATTAAAATATCGAGCGATTTCATTTATTTTGTGTCGCAAAGAAAGAAGATCAACCATTTAAAAAAATGGCCGTAAAAATTTTATTGCCTCCTACTTTTGCAAATTTAAAGAAAAGATAATTTAAATACATGCCATGAAAAACTTAACCACTGATACAAAGCAAGGAGAGGATTTTTATAAAGACGTTGTATGGTAAAACCTTTGCCTACCCAAATAAAAAAAAAACATTCCTGTCAATGTCAAAAATCAAAACAACGTCGCTTTTTATGGTTTTGCTCTTTATTTATTTCTTTTCCTTGTTTTAATCTATATCTGAACAAATTATGAACCAGTATTTAATGTAGTTTACGAATAATTGTGTGCTATGTGATTTAAACAGTTGTTCATAATTTCTATCCCATGGTTTGAAAGTTTGCTGATACGTGCATAAAAAGAATAATATCAAACTTATTATTTATTGAAATCAGAGATTACCATCGAAGATGGAAGGTGAAGGTAGCTTTTTTGGACTCCTCACAGAACTATGTAACAAAACAGCCACGAAATACAGCACTCGGAACAAGATTTCGCAGAAGCTATTGTCTAGTAAAATGAGATCGCATGCCTACGAGATTATTCTGAAGAAATCTAGGAAAGAAATAAACTATAACTCGAAAGGTGCTATTACTGATTTGCTCTCGTATTATCTTGTATTTCATCAAAATGTTAAGAATGTGGCTGAGTACAAGAAGTGTTTAGAATTAAAGAGAGTTATCGGTGAAGTACAGCAAGTTGATTTTGGGGAAGAGAAAGATCAAGTTTACAATGTACTCACGCTTCTGGTTGGGTTAAGTGATTCACTTATAGAAGATCATTCACACAAGTTGTTCAATGTACGTACTATTATTTTATTACTACAGTATGCTATGATGGCCGTTTTGACGTTTGACCGCTCATCAAGTTTTGTATTAATTCATAACTACGTTGAAGGGGCTAATTGATGTATAATGTTGTCAATAGAGACGTGCAGCAAAATTTATGGATGCCTAATTTTACGACACAATTTGATGCCAAGTTGTTTCTAGAAATTGGAAATTTTTTAAAATGAAATTAATAAGATTGTCACTTATAGGATCACAGTCCAGCATAACTTATACTTCCGGCAAACTTGCATCAAAGCAAAACAAGGCAGTTTCGAATTGACAATATTTTAAGAAAACATTTTTATTTTCGTTTTTTTAAAACTTTTCAAAAAATCAGTTACCCTTTGCAATATCTATATAATCACATTAGGGCTTCATCCCTAATTCAAAGTCCTATCCATCACACTCAACTCACCTATCAAAGTGGGAAATTCACAGAGACAGCCCTACTCCACTTTGCGGACAGAGTTGAAAGAGCGTTTGAGGACAAACAAATAGTACTGTGTGCCTTTCTAGACATTGAGGGTGCTTTTGATAATACACCCATTCTACTTTGGTGAAGGGACTAACCTGCAAAGGTGTAGACTCTTCTACTATGCGATGCGTGCAAAACATGCGTTTAAGCCGCAGGGCTAGTATCTTGTTACACGGGGACTGGCTTGTGGCGTCCACTGCCAAAGCACCATGTCGTCACTTATGCAAGGAGCTCTTGACACAATTTCCGCGTGGTGTCAAGATAATGAATTATCTATTAACGCGGAAAAGACAACCATAGTCCCCTTCACTAAGAAGCGGAAACTAGATAAACTAGTGAAACCAATCCTTGGTGGCAGGATTGTGAGTTTTTCTGCAGAAGTTAAATATCTTGGGATAACCATAGATCAAACCCTAAGGTGGAACTGCCATGTAGCTAACACGGTTAACAAGGCCGAGATGGCCTTAGGTATCTGTAGTCGTATGGCGGGACAGCGTTGGGGTCTAAAACCAAAGATGACTCTCTGGTTATACAAGGCAATAGTGAGGCCCATAGTGACATGCCTCTGCTGTTTGGAGTGCTAAAGTCAGCCAAACAACCACTTTTGCCACATTGAGCAGTCTACAGCGCATAGCGTGCTTGCTAGGAACAGGAACCATGTCTACGACTCCGGGGGCGGCCCTAAATGCATTGCTCAATCGGACTCCCCTTCATATTAATACAGAAGGAGGCCGGTACCAGCATGTACAGGATCACCACCAAGTTAAGGACTAGATGATTCTCCCAGACATTGAGATCAACTCAGGACTCAATTCTGGAACATCCTGTTATGGGAATGACTTCTGATGTCATGCTTCCCAAGCAAAACTTTTGAAAACTGTACCTGGTAGAATTTCCAACCAGGGAAGACTGGAAAACCAATATCTTACCTGGAAGGACTGTAGCCTTCTTTGGTATACCGATGGGTCTAAGACGGGACCCAACGTAGGCTGTGGTATACATGTCGTGAGACCGAGGCTCAGCTATAAGCTGAATTTGGGACGACACTCCTTTTTCTTTCAGGCCGAAATTGCTTGTGCGGATTTGAACCTGAAGAGAGGCTACGTTAACAAGTACATTTATATAAACTCAGATAGTCAAGCCGCTCTACATGCACTAACCTCTGTCACCCAAACATCGCGGATTGTAGAGAACTGTGACCATACTGAATGCTCTCAGGGAAAGGAATAAAGTAGTTCTGCGTTCCAGGTCACTCTGACGTCGAGGGAAATGAGGCAGCAGACAAACTGACCAAGGTTGGTGCCAGGGAAACCTTTATTGGACCCAAAAAAAAAATGGGCAAAGCTCACTCTGCTGAACGAAAGCACACACATCTCCCGAGAAGTGTGGCTATAGACTAAGGGTCTTGAGCATTCAAAAGCACTGATAGCTGCCTACAGTGCCAAACACTGTAGAGAAGCTCTGTCATTGGACAGGAATGGCATCAGAATGCTCACTAGGGTCTTAACAGGACATTGTGGCTTGAACAAGCACATGTCGAACATTGGGCAGAGAGAGAATAGAGAGTGTACGTTCTGCCACAAGGCGGATGAAATTCCTGCTCATCTTCTCACCCAATGTTACCCCCTGATGGGCGTACGAAGCTCCATACTGGGAAGGCACATGCTACAACCAGAGGACATTAAATCTGTCGGAGCCAGGAGAGTCCTTTAGTTCTTTAATGCTGTTGGCCTTGGCTCTGAACTGTAATTAGTGGTGATCACAATATATCAACTGATGGTCGCAGTGATGAGGGGCTACATATGCCCCGAATGAAGCCACCCTAAAAATAATAATAATACCCCGTGCAATACTAGTTATAAATATAAAATCTTGTAGTTGCGCTCTCGCAACGACTCGCATTTGATTATATTTTTTTCGGTAATGAATTCAGATTTTACCTCACTATTGTAATCTGTCAATTGTAAACGGCCATCGTAGCGTGCCGGTACTGTAGCTGTATGTATTAGGGGTTAAAGCATGAAATTGACAGTTTCATATATGAGAATTTAAACAAAAAGAAAATGTTTGATTAAATGAATAATCTATAATATTATTTAGTTATTTGAAAAATTACTAACTAAAGTTTTATTTAATTTTAAATTGGCGAGAACTTTAGAACAGTTTCATAACTTAACCCCTTGTATGTAATACTACTTTGTGTCACATGGGCGGTAAGTAGACAATAACAAACAGAGGAATCTACAGAGCCCAATCCGTGGTCTAGGGCTGTAATGACATGAATGTTTGTAATTGTTGTACTGCCCAAGTGGCATACAATGTTTTTCATCACACTTGCGACGAACTAAAAAAACCAGAAAATTTTACTTAATAATGTTATGGTTTATACATGTACTTGGTGCAAGGGGTTGGTGTCCGCAACTTTACGACAAAGCGCCTATTTTGCCTGTGGTGGGTGCAGGGACTCATACCACCCAAGCTCCTTCAGGAATCTCAGCAACCTCCTCGGTTTGCTGAAGATTTCTGGGAGCGACGTCGGCACTCCAAGGTACTTCACCCAGTATTTGGTCACGCCGGAGCATTGTAGTAGGATGTGCGCGGCCGTTTTCTCCCCCTCCATGCAAGCTCTGCATAAAGGGCTGTCCGTGATACCTAAATTAAAAAGGTGTTTATTGTATAGACCATGACCCGTTAGGGCGGCAGTTAGAGTGCGAAGCTCTTGCATTTTAAGTTTGATTAATTTTCGAGATAGACTGGCGTTGAGCGTCGGGTGAGCTTCCCTCGCCTGTCTACAAACCGTAAGGGTTGTCTATGTGTTATTATGAAAAGGTTTTGTACCATTGTGTATATTTGTTCTTGAACACTGGTAGGGGAGGGACACTATGGGTTCTGGTCCTACAGCGTCCGTCTCCGACCCTTTTTTGCCTAGTTCATCTGCTGCGTCATTGCCACGTGAGCCGCTGTATCCTTTAATCCACTGTAGAGTTACGTGGTTGTGTATACATACCTCCGTGAGTGTTTGATGGCATTCGTAAATGAGCCCTGAGTTTATGTCATAGCTGTTGAGTGCTTGAAGTACTGACGTGCTGTCGGAGTGTATTCGAATGGCGTGATTCTTTACTCTTCTCGCTATTATTGCTTCTGTTGCTAACTTGATACCCATGCATTCGGCCTGGAATACTGTGTTGTGGTCACCAAGCGGTGTTGATATCCTGATATTGAGGCTTTCTGAGAAGAGGAACAGGTACTGGCCTGTTCCTGAATTTGTTTTTGATCCATCAGTGAGACGCGGACCTCTCTGGGATTCAGTCCTTCGTTGGGATCTTCAAACAATTGTATCTTGTATTTTTTGTCAAAAATGTATTGTTTCGGGATCCTATCCACCGCCGCCTCCAGTAGCGGTTCCTCTTTAACAGTTATGTAAAGGATTTCTGTATGTGGGGTTATTATGTGCTTCCAAAGGCCTGCTCTGTTTAGACGCACTGCTGTTGACTCCGCTTCCTGTCTGATGAACAGTGGGAGGGGTCGCAGGTTCAGTATCGCTTCGATGGCCGCAGTTGGAGTTGTCCTCATGCAGCCCGTCGCCACCATGCAAGCTAGTCTTTGGAATTTGTCCAGCCTGTCGGTTGCAGTCGTCAGATTGGTTCATGGCCACCATACTATCGCGCCGTAACTGATCATGGGCCTTATCACCGCTGTGTAGAACCATAGTGTTATCTTAGGTGAAAGTCCCCATTGTTTACCTACCATTTTATGGCACTGCCAGAAGGTGATAGTAGCTTTTTTAATTTTGTTGTCCAGGTGCTTGTTCCAGTTCAACTTGTTGTCCAGTACTACCCCCACGTACTTGACTTCGGTTGATAACTGTAGTTCTGTACTGAAGAGTTTGGGTAGTAGATAGTTACCCAGTAGTCTTTTGTTTGTAAACATAACTAGTTCTGTCTTTGTTGGATTTACCGACAATTTATATGCTCTGCACCATCTTTCCACAATCCGGAATGCTGCCTGCGTAATGTCGCAGAGTTTATACATGTAATATTTACAAACTTTTAGGTATCTCATAAATAAATCTCATGTAAAGAATAAGCACATTTTTAATATTGAAACATTTTGCTTTGGCTTTACTTAGGAATACAACTTAAAATTGTGTAAATTTACCTATATTCTGCTATTTATGAGTATGTATCTTATAAAATGAAATAAAGGTATTTATATTAGTTTTTATAAATTATCTAAAAAAATATCACAATTCACTTTGAACTTTTGAAATCTAGTTCGAGCCCTCGCCCGCTTTAAGTGTAAAATCTATATGGTGGCAGTACTGTCCACTTTTTTATTGTTCTGACAGAAACCAGTTATTTATTCTATTGTGATCACTGCTGATTACATCTCAATGTCGATCAAATCTCAATATGCAACTCTAGCTCTCCTGTGTTAATTAACGATATTGGCATTTTGAAGAATACTGTTTCAAGTCACCAAGACCTGTACGTCATTGGTGCGGAGTTAATAATTATGTTTAGTATTAGCTTAATTCTATAATCAGAGTTGTGCTGGGCAAAATACATGCTATGTCTGAATTAAAATATAAGTTATTAAATATTTTCTCATATGTATTTTAGATATGAAATACAAAATACTGTCGTGAGGTGTATTACAAACACAAATTACAATCATTACCATTAACCGGTCACCACAAAAGTGTTTGTAGTTTCAATTACGGTGTACATTACTGTCGAATGTTTGAAATACCAATTACAAAATAAATTTTATAGTAATTGAATATAGTAATTGAAAATAAATATTTTATGTAATTCAAATACTGCTCAGCTCTGTCTATGAGTAATCAATCATTGAAGTGTATACGAGAACAATTCATAAAGACGGTAGACTTAAGTAAGATTTTAATATCAACCCTGCAAGATGGATTTTACCTATTATCTGAAATGAAATGTTTTCTCTAGGTGGAAATCTTCTTTTATTTTAACTAGTTTCATCTTTATTGACATTTTTGTGTCAGCATTCTTCTATAAATTAAAAATGATTCACATTATTGATGAATGATAATATTACAGAAACCATTTTCATTTGGGCTGTTGGAGCAGATGTTACCAAAACTACCTCGTGCACAGTTTGGTTCCCCGGAACCATACTCTTACTACCCGTTGCACATTTTTGTACTGCCGTATTCTTTGAATCAACAAAATAATCCTATAAATGGGAAACAATCATGTACATTTACTGAGTACACTGTTGAGAGTTTCGACTCTAGATCACGTAAGTTATAGTTTTATATCTATGTTCTACTTAAGGTGCATTTGTCCAAAATTTATAGTGTTTCTGCGCCTCAGTCGCTGAATATCATATTCGCAAAATATCATGTTCGCAAAACATGATATTCGCAAGACTTCATGTTCACAAAATACCATATTCGCAAGATACCACATTCTCAAGATATTACATTCTTAATACACCTTATGCGCTAAACACCACATTCGCAAAACACAACAGTCTAAGTACAGGTAATAACAGCAGGCCTTACTAGAGACGGACAGAGGGTTAGATTGGTTAGTATTAAACGTACCCTGTGACTGCGAATCAGAAATTGACCCCTTACGAGCAATTTTTTTGCAGATGGGTTAAAATGGTGTATATTAATACGTTTATGGTTAGAAAAATAATTTCCATAAACCCTCTTCCTATAGACTTATTACAAATAATCATGAAATAATAATAGTTAAAAAAAAACAAAAATAAATAAATTCCTTTTATTTGTACCTTGAAATACACTACATAATGATGCATGCGCAGGGAACGTTATTTTATTTACGCTATCTTTGCCTACTCATAATTTTTTGTTTTTTTCTATTATTTTTCTACTTCTTTTTTATCAGTGACATGCAAATTGTTCTTTTTTAATTTTATATGTTGTATTTTTGCCATTTATTCTTAACAATTGTATAAAATGAGTAATTTATAAATTGTAATAATAATAACGCACACACTCGACATAGCCCCGCACTAGGGAAACCCTGTGTCGCGGGTGCCATGGACACACAAATACACAATTACAAATTACACCCAAACTCACGAGACAAATAAATGTAGGCCATACAAATATTTCTCCCGGCTCGGGAATCGAACCTGGGACCTCTGCATGGCAGTCCGGCATGGTAACCGTTCGGCCACGGAGGCAGTGTGATTTTGTATTTTGTTCCTAACAATACAGGACGTACAGTTGTACATCGCACTTATGATATTTTGCGAATGTGGTGTTTAGCGAATATGGTGTATTAAGAATGTAATATCTTGAGAATGATATTTTGTGATTTGTGACTTGTGATGATAAAATGATATTTTGTCAACATATCTTGCGAATATCATGTTTTGCGAACATGATATTTTGCGAATATGATATTCAGCGACAGACGCGTTTCTGCTATCATAAAAATCAACCAAAACAGGCAAATGTAAAAATTTAAGTCTGGTCCTTTATGAAGGTGCACCAAAATTGATTACATGGGTGCATCAAACATTAATATAATAATACTTGTAACTACCATTCACACCATTAAAATGAAATTTAAACTAGACAACTCCCTGTAATATGATTGCCAGACGAACAATAACTCAAGTAGTAGGTATTAGATGTTTATTGTGATATATGATTACTACTTACCATTACAGTTTTACCTGAACGTACTACACCTGGAGGAGGGGAAATAAAGAGCTTTCGTAGTCCAATGTCCCTGCCATCTTTTTCCTCAACTAATTTGTCCCCATGCCGATACCTATCCAGTGTATTGTGGAACCACCCTAGACTGACAGCACCTAGAGACTTGCAAATACCAACGTCAGGCTCTAAAGGGTGTGACAGTATGAAGGTAAGTGCTAAGTGCCAATTATCATGTCAATAGCGATCATTCCCCCTTCCTACCACTGTATACATTATTTGGGAAAACAATACTCTCTAATGCTCCCAGTAAAATGCGAAAGTGTTATCGTTAGCGTATCGCGGTAGAAGTCACCTTGATTTATCGGTGATCTCCGGATCGTAAACTTTAAAATAATTATATTTTTGTTTAATAGTAATGAAATATTTTGCCTTTATTGTTTCATTTGATATACAATAAATAAAAGGTGCCAGGTCTGTTATTACTGGCACATTCAGAGTCCGATCCAAGTTGCCAATTCTAAAAGTGGTATTATTTTTGGCAAAATATATAACAAAACCAATTAATAAAACTAATTAATTAAAAAACAAGACCAAAATTGAAACGTCAATTTCCGAATCTCGATCGAAGGCAAGCGCACTCCAACCTACTAGTATGTTTAATTTCAAATGGCATGTGTCGCGCTTCTGACATGACGTGATAAGTAAGTATGATAAGTATAAAAATAAATAGGGATAATTGTAAATTTGCATTTTATAGGACTATTAAATATTAGTTTTAATGTGAAGTAGTATATTATTGTAGTGTAATTCAGTCATAATAATAATAATCGTAATTGTTTCTTTTTATAGACAGATACAATATACAAATTGAGGTTGATATGCCTCAATTTCACATTTTTTGAACTCATCAGTAGCTTTTATTATGTTACTTAGGCGAAGTCAAAATTGCGGCAGATCTTTAGTGATCGACGATTTGTCGCTGTCGAATTGTGACTTCGGGATGAAAGTCGGGTCAATGATCGCTATTGACATGCTAAATGGCACAAACTATAGTGTTTTAGACATGCTGTTTTATTTATTGCAAGCCTCATAATATTCACTTATATTATATTGTATTAAGATGTATGGCACAGTCATGTAACATTATTTGCAAAGTTTGTCTGTAATTTTGTAATGGTGTTGCTAGTGTTCATACAGTGCTCTTAGTTCCCTTGGTACTTGAAAGTTAATTTGACTTGAATACTTACCTTGAAGTTTAGGAAATACTATTATAATTAATCATGTTTTCCTTTTCACATTTTATGTAAATAGTTAATTATCCTTTTGCAATAGTTATAAAAGTAGCATCTATTAAAGGATTTTTTGTTTGTTTTCTTCTATTTTGAAAATTTTAAATAAACTATGTATTTAGATTGCACTAGCTTGTAGACATCCCGACCAAGTGCGAGTTAAAATAATTTATATAATGTTCACCTGCCTGTTTTTTTATACAATGAAATGAAAGTAAAAATATGTAGTGTCTTTTTACGCAATTTCTTGTAATGGTGCTCATAAATTTCCATGTTGTTTATCTCATAGAGCAATAACAATAATGAAAGTTAGATAATTACCTAAACGTAAATAATATTTCAATAAAAATCATATTTTTCACTTTTTTACATGCTGCAAATTAGTTATATTGTGTTTTACATGTATGTTAGAAAAAAATATATAGTTTTTTTCAAATTAGGTAACCTTTGCTGATGGAAATGAGGAACAAGAGGTGTTTAGACCATCATCAACTGATTTAGAGGATATTTGGGATATTGTCACTCAAGTTGACAAGGATATACCTGATGACATATGGCAGATAGCTTGTAAGTTATTCATGGATATAAATGTAAACTAAATGAACTCTTGGTCACAATCTTATCAGGAAGATTTAAACAAAGCGCTTTGTGGGTAGGGTGGTAAGTCAATGACATGAGGATGAAGTGTTCCGGATCCGGATTTTCTAGTATGGTTCGAGGTGATAATTATCACAAATATTTTCTTGATAATTTATTTAAAATGAATCTGAACAACAAAATGCTACCGCCAGCAATGTGGTGCCATGTGTATATCAAAGACGTATCCAAACGTGTTCGGTAGCAGTAGAGCTTCTTGTGAAAGAATTCGTCCTGGGAAGTACTGCCACCTTACCTATTTCTTCCGCCAAGCATGGCGAGCGCAGTAATGTGAGCATTACGGCGTTCTGCGTTGTAAGGGCGCGAGAAATTACAGGCACAAGGGAGTTGTCAACTTAATATGTCTCAGGGTAACGGGCGCAGTGGCAGTGCCCTTCAGATCTTTGCGATTTAAAGCTCTGAGTGGCGCTGCAACTGTTATGGACAGGAGTTTCGCTTACCAAAATAAAATGTTTGGTTTTTTGATCTCTATTTTAAGTAGTATTACGTGCACAATATTTATTATACGTTCTTTGCTTCGCTCCACTGAGTCCAAGGCTGCTATAAGATTTTTTCTCTCTGCAGACTCGACCATAAATTATCGGCGCATGTAGCGATATTATTGCGCTCTCTCTTCCACTTACCAGTAGGGCAGGCACATACGGGCCTTTCGTGTAAGCGTAGGGCTGTGCATTGCTGCAATTGATAAATGCTATCGATATCGATGACTTTTAATTTTGCTGTAAGAGTGAATAAGGAAGGGAAATATCAATGATCTTATTTGCTAAATACATACATTACAAATTTACAGTATTAAAAACCTAAAACTAGAAATATTAATTAATACTTCCTAATTTTACGGGATCTTTAATTTCCAACAATGTTAACACATTATAAGTAACAATGATAGTAAAATAAAAAAATAAACAATGGCATATAATAAATTACTCAAAGAGCACAGTACCGACCGCGCGCCCTTTGTGATTCTTTTGTTTTTATCTGTAATTGAAGTGGGACAGAGAGCGCAATATCGCAGTCCCGCTTCGATGTTTATGGCCGAGGCTAGAGATGAGATTAACTGCTATATTCGCATAGCACGCTAAATGCTAAATGCAAAATTTTTATAGCGCGCTATTTAAAGTGCTAAAATTAAAATTTTTAGCAGCTCAAGGTCGTGTGATAATATAACGAATGGAAAGAAACGTGAAATAGTTGACGTGCGCTAACTTGTTAAGTATGGCATCTATGCTCTATCTATAGAATAGTTTACAGTTTTTTATGGTTAGTTACGACCGACTTCATTTGTTTTGTAACTATTACATAATATGGTGGTTACAGGTTATAGACGATAAATCAATGAGTTTCCCTTCATACTTTAACTATTTACTATTTACAATTTGCACAAAACTTTACACAGGCTATTTACAGTAAATTACACTCATAATAATTAATAATAACACACACACTCGTACTTTTATATACAAATATTACAACGACTTATTAATTAAGCAAACGCTAAATTAACTAAATAAATCCGAGTACTTAATTATATCTTAATTTAAATCGCTTCACCAGACGAAATTTTGCTAATGTTCCACCATTAGCTCAAAATCGTATTAAAATTTAACCAAAATTATAATTTATAACATAACTACAATTATAATACTTGCTAAGTGCTAAATATAATATTAGCGCTTAGCGTACTCAAACGTGAAATTTAACATCAATAAACCAATCAGCTATTTCGCGTTTCGCACCAAACGTTAAATGCTACAAATAATATGTGCAAGTATTTCACGTTATAATTGTTTCAACCAATGACAAGAGCCGTAATTTTCACATAGAATATAGTGCCATATATGAAATATTAAGGGAGATAAATCAGGACGAAGGATTTTGTTTGTTAGCTGCGTAAGTAAAGCACGGATAGATTGATGGTATGCCATTGAAATATTGTAAAATTATGTCGCTAGATGGCATTTGATTTAATTTTCTTAACGTACTCCAATCCAAAGTGAAAAAAAGTTCGTTATAATTTTAGCGCCTTTATGTCTTTCAAATTATATTATATCAAATTGCTATAATTATTTTTTATTTAACGTAACGTAACATAATTTGAGCTATATATTATATTAACCATCTCTAGCCGAGCCTGCAGCA
Source organism: Hyposmocoma kahamanoa (assembly GCF_003589595.1). Lineage (NCBI taxonomy): Eukaryota > Metazoa > Arthropoda > Insecta > Lepidoptera > Cosmopterigidae > Hyposmocoma > Hyposmocoma kahamanoa. The sequence continues at coordinate 5,000,648 of NW_020654972.1, read as the reverse complement.
AGAAGTAATATTAATATAACTGATATAATTACCTATGTACCCACTCACTATTGCTTGTATTTAAAATATAGCCACATTTCTCTTTAAAAAGTTAGTAGGTCACGATGATATTTTCTATTTAAGTTTATGGTTACCCTGCAATTTTGAAGAGGCGTGGAAAAGTCGCTTGCAAATCACTTGTACACTGTGTAGCAACTACTGATCAATTTATCTTATCAATATTATCCAAGATCTTGTACAAAGTTGTGAACATGCCTCTAGTCGACCTTTTAGAATTAAACTGCCTTAGGTATATATCTATCCATGAATTTGAAAAAGGAACAAATTATTAGCTGTTCTCGATCTTTTTAAGACCTTTGAAATTATCTCTATATATTTTTTTCTGTATAAATTAGAATCCAGCCAAGTATTATCTCCAGCTGTTTAAAACTCATCTACTTTATAGAACACCGACTGTGAAGATTATGTAGTCTATTTTTTAACTATCAAAATGTATCTACGATCTGAAGAAAACTTTATTGAATAGTTTTTTCGCGACATTGAACTAAAACTATAAATAAAACATTCTGTTTCAGCAAAACTTCCGCCAATATATGAAAGGCAGCTTATATCGACATCGCTGCGAGAAATGGTACTGTGGCGGCAATTGTACGAAAACGCCCTTAATGATCTCAGTGTTATATCTGAGAAACAGTTCATTCGGAATGTCATGTATCTTTTGAGTAAGTGTTGTTGATACCCCAGGGTGTGTGAAGTACAAGTGAAATTGACGGAAAGCGAGGTGAAATTTATTGAAGGACTTTGGTATTCATAATTCGCTAGGGTGGTTACAATTAGGGGAATCACCACATTTATCGACACGGAATCGCATTAAGCGGGTCAGAAAAGCCAATGTCAAAGAATCATTTATTCCATAGGTAAAGTAAATTCACACTTGAAAACGTCATTTTTTAAGCTACTGCTTTCAGTAAGCTGTCTTTCCTGAAAAGAACGAGCAAGAAACTCTAGGGATTGCTCTTTTCAAGTAAACTTGAGTGCTATGGAATAAATAAATACACTTTGAATCAAATTTGTATGCAATCTAGACCCATGTCGTCTTTCCATACTTCTTTATCTAACACGTAGTCTTCAATTTTGTGATATGACTTTTCAATTAAAATACTTTTGACGTAAGTTTTAAACTTAGGAAATGATAATTTTAATATATGCTCTGGAGTCTTATTGTAAAAACGTATACAGTTCCCCATTAAAGAGTCGTTGGCCTTTAAACGAAATCGTGGTACCATGAGTTTGGACGTAGTTCTAAGGTTAATATTATGAATATATTTTCAATGAAATTATGTTTTTTTTACGGGCGTACAAAATATTTGTATAAATGTACTGTGCCACAGTCATGATACCAGTTTCCTTAAACTTTTCTCTGGAAGAAAGAAACCCGAGACCCTAAACGGTACACAGAACGAAGCGCTCGTTTTCGCAACACAAATATAAGTAATAATAACACAAATAATAATGATAAAATATTAAAAGTGTTATATATACGTAATAAGAGCGAAATTGACGTTATGGGTTTCGCGTCAACGATCCGGGTGGAAGCGAAACGGCTTTTTCGTCCTTATTGCATTGAGATGAAACTTTTTTTGATCGGATCGACTTGATTCGGCATTAATATTTGTGGTGACTTCCTAAGTCTTAAAAAATATTTGGTTAGAAATATTAACTACTTTTTCCGAAATTAAAATCGGATATACTTATTTTTCGAAACAAACTAGCGTTTCGGTCTCTTTACAGGTCCCATGGTCATATTTGACTGAGATGGTATTATCAAATAATTATGTCGAATGTAATGAATGAATGAATGAAGCTATTACGAAAACTTTAGCAAATTTACTTTAGTAGAAAATTTTAGTATCAGTAGAGCTCGTTTTGAAAGAGTTCGTCTAGGGAAGTACTGCCATCTTACCTATTTCGGCCGCTAAGCAGTAATGCTCACATTACTGCGTTTCGGTTTTGAAGGGTAAAACTTTTGGCGATGTTAAAGGACATGGGACTTGTCAACTTATGTCTCAAGGTGGCGCAGTGGCAGTGCCCCTCAAATCTTTGTTATTTAAAGCTCTATGCGGCACTGCAGCTGTTATGGACAGGCGAGTCGCTTACCACCAGGCACCCGACTTGTTCGTCCCGTCACCTGGTATCATAAGAAAATAATTAAAACTCGATAAAGACGTTTTGGGTCAATCTTAATTACACTTACACAACGTTAAACATCTAGCCAGATATATCGACTCCTCCTACGTAAAGTATCGTTTGTTGAAATTGCCAAGTTTACAGGGGACCGTTTTAAACTTCTGGATTCACTGAAGTGAGTATAATACGTGACTGTAGCATTTCTCAGTTTTATTCGGTAAAGCTCGTTACTCACATAGAGTATTATAAAATTCTAGATATCGGTTGGATGATCTATGATGATCTATTAGATGATCACTCTATTTGAGTAACGAGTGAATTCAGAACTTTATAATGCTCGCAGGTAAACTTGGCAATTGCGACATACGAGGGGTCGATATGTCTGTTGTTTTTCCTTAGCATTTCCAATGTTTTATTTTTCAGTTGGCATAGAAACAACTTCATTCCCATTCAGTGAAGAATCAAATTGTTTTTACATGAAAGAAAATTTAGTTTTAGAAGGGATATCGAAGGAACATATCAGAGGCTACATGACAGAGTTGCAACTGGTTGGCACTTATTACAAACGATTGTATACATTCGCCTTTAATCAGGGCTTGAATGATCACTTTCGTAATAATGGACTTGTATTTGAGGTAAGTTTCTTATTTAAAGATCCAGTTTCTTATTTAAAGCTACAGTTGCTGTGTAAGAGAGTCACCACACTTATCGACACGGAACCGCATAAAGCTGGTCAGAAAAAGCTTTATGACCGTTTCGCACCCCTCATGGAAGAATGGCATAAGTGGAGTTGCGACAAAAAATGTTTATTGCTTCATTACATACAGACAAATATAACTCACATCCTCTCCAATTCTTGTAACTTTATCTGCAATATTAGTCGATAAAGTTATAAGAATTGGAGAGGTTGTGGCTTATATTTTCCTGTATCTAATGGAGCAATAAAGGTTTGTGATGTAACTCCATTTATGCCATTCTTCCATGAGGGGTGCGATTTAATAAGAGTCTAAAAGGCGTGTTTTTCGCATAGGCGGCGGTCCGAGAGAAAGCGAAACGTGACACTTTTTTTATGATACTAAGTGTATGTTGTGCGCCAGGTGGTAAGCGTCACGCCAGTCTATAACAGTTGCTATGCCGCTCAAAGGGCACTGCCACTGCGCCCGTCATCCTGAGACATAAGTTGACAAGTCCTATGAGCCCTTGAAAACCGGAACACAGTAATACTCGCATTACTACGTGACGGCACAAATATTATTACTTATTTCAGTTCAGTATAGGTTCGTAACGACAAAAAAGCGGGATGGTGATATACACTTCATGTAGCGCTATCTCACAACGATTCATTTTAGGTCCTAAACTGAATCGTAATAAGAGTTCATGGTAAGGCCCAAGATGGCAGTACCACCGTGGACGAACTCCTTCACAAGGAGTTTTACTGCTACGTCTTTTTCGCTTTTATCACATGGACGTAAAGCCTTTTTGACCGGGTTAATACGATTCCGCGTCGATAATAACCCGTGAAGTTATGTCCTTGACTTAACGTTTAAATTTGCATTAAAAAGAATTACGATTTGGGTAGCTCACCTGTAACTGAATGTATATACAGAGGTGGGACAGCAGAATTTAATGAAATAAATTTTCATTTTGAAATTTGACCAACTTCTGCTGTACCGATTCTTTTCGTTTCTTACAATGAAATGACCATTACACAAAATTGAATCGAGCGGCACTAAAAAAAGTTTTGTCATATCATCATTCATCAGAATCATTTTTTTTATGGACAACTCTGCTTGACCAAAATAAGACAGTTTCTTTGAAGAAGAATAGAGTAGAAGACATTATATGGTCTCGGATTTCCCCATGTAAAAACACTGTATGCAGGATAGAATCTGATAATAAATAATTTTAATTTAAGAGATTAAAAAAGTTCAATTAATTATTATTTAACCATTATTTGCAACTTGTATCAAGCAGTATAATGTTACACTTACATTTCTCTCTCTCTCTCTCTCTCTCTCTCTTTCTCTTTCTTTCATTTATTACTGCCTTAATTCCTTGTTTTTGAAAAACGTTTTTGCACGCGAAGAGTATAGTGAGATAAAGCTATATAACATAAGAATGTGATGCAAAAATGTGTTAATGTACATTTTGTACCTTTCTCTTTGTAATGAAAAAGAGAATAAAATAAAAGTAACACAATAATTTCATGCTTCTCCAATTCGTGTGTAATAGTTTTATTAGATTTGGACCTTTGGAAGTGGCGGCTTATTTAATAACGAATTTAATATAAGGAAGTTTTATGCCAACTTTTGGCCCAACGGTTTGCATTGTGAGGCCATGGGTTCGATTTCCGGTGGATCTGATTTGTGAAATTAACTTTTCTAAATTGTTTCTGGTTTGGGTGTTCTGGGTAATGCCTCGGAGTGTATCTTTGCTCTGGTAGTCATAGTACATGGAATTCCCAACTTAATGATCAGCTGGGCTAAAACGGCCGCATAGGCAGAATCATATTATGATTAATTGATAATTCATATTATGAATTTTCAAACAAAACAAGAAACGCAATTCATCTATTTGACAGTGTTGTATGGAGACCTCCATAGAACACTGTCAAATAGATGAATTGCGTTATAGGAATTGTAAGAAATTCATAATAAGAATTGTCAATTAATCATATTATGATTCTGCCAATACGGCCTTTTTAGTCCTGCAGGTAAATGGTGTGGTTGTCAGACGCATTATTATTACCTATTACATTATTCATGCCAGTGTCTTATAAACTCATTTGTTGACAAATCGTCCTGCTTAACAAATTTCAGGCGGCAAGAGAAGTAATAAGACAATACCTGTTACATTTCCGGCTTAAAACGACGGAGATATACGAGGAATGTACCAAAGCGAGCAATGAAGAACTAAATTGCATGCCCACTTTACTGCAGATCGTTAATCACATGGAACCGTTGAAATACGAAATAGAAACTATAGTTTCTATTTACAAGCTTATTAATGCAGGTATTTAGATATGTTTTTTTTTGTAGTTTATAATTTTGTTTAATTGACCCATGGAAATAAAAGGGGTTGTTTTTCTGAAGGATATTTGAGGCTATGCGCGCAAAAGTGGTGTAACCCGATGAAATGAATATAGAAGATATATTTTATACGTAGTAATCGTATATGATATATAATATTTTTATACATTATATTAGAATAGCTTCAAAATATAAAATAGTTATGTAAGTACTTTAGTAATATTGTAGAAAAAAAAAATTAAATGTAGGTTACACCACTTATGCGCTGATAGCCTGATTTTTCAGTTTATTTATTTTAAAGATAAGGTACGTACATCAACAGTAGTACATATACTCTTAGATAACAGTGTAACTTTACATTAGGATTGTACTTATATGTCTACCTATTACAGACGTACACAGCATTTAATGTAATAAAATAATAATAAGCAACAAAAAGAATAACAAAGAACTTATGAAATTACTGGGGAAACGATTCGAGAATGTTATTTTTGGAAACATTACTTGTAGAATGAAAAATGTCTATATATGTATTCGAACATTAATTTGGTTGTAAATAGAGGATAATCTGTTCGTTCGCCATGGTCCGGAAATCCGAAATTCGAAAAAATAATTAATTGATATTTGCTGGGTTTAACCACTCCATGTGACTTCTTGTATCTATATGTAGATATTTATCCACTCATTTCAAACACACTATTCCGACCATTAGTCACAGCCATTGTGAGCATTTTTGCTTGAAGGTCAGTAACAATTGAGACAAAGTCCCTTTTACAGGAGCAGTAAGATGCATCTAATGTTTTTGTTTCAGATCCAAAGATCACGTTACCGTTGGGCGCTGAGTTAATGTCGTATTTGTTTAACGAAATATCGTTGATAACGCATAGACACACGGCGCTCACTATGTTTGGGGCACTGTTTTCCATCTGCAAAGTTTATTTCCAGTAAGATTTTGCTCGTTTATTTAAGCAACATATTGTATTAGATTGTTACAAATGACAACACCAACAATCGAACAAAACACGAAAAAAAAAGTAGAAATATTTTTACTAAACATTATTATTTTGGCGCCTACATGTATGTACTGTAATATTTGCCCCGGCTCGTCATTGGAGGGCCGCACAGAACAGTAACTGAAATTTGACGCTAGGAGCTTTCCCAAGTAAAGTAATAAGGCTCAAATTACATTATCGCGAAACAGAATGAAAGCGAATTTTTGTAACAGTAGCGTAATTAACAGTCGTTACTACCTTAGCTCGAATCCAAATTTTTCCCGTACTAATATGGCT
>NW_020654972.1:4952951-4994133 GCF_003589595.1 Hyposmocoma kahamanoa | reverse complement strand
ATCATTGGTATATGTAAAGTACTTATTGAATACAGCGGTTTTTTTGTCAAATTTCGGGTAAGTATGTGTTTTTATCTATCGTGAAAATTTTTAGGGTTCGTGTTCTCACACCGTATACTAACTAATCAGTGTATATCCGCAATTTTACTATATATTTATTACAAAGTGATTGTTTCAACGCTTTCACTGTTATGCGGAGTCATTCAAAGCCATTTGAGGTTGCATCGACTCTTAACGTATGTCAATTGTGTAAAGATCAGCGCAAACCGAGAAGCGAGAGCATTGAACAGTATTTTATGTCCGCCAGCTAGTACCAGGGGGAATGCCGTGGCGTCCGCCGACATGCCACCCGCGTATGTCGGTGGAAGTCCGCGCACCTGTCTCTGCGGTGTCCTCTAGCGTGTTGAAATTGATACCCTATTTAAATTGAAATAAGGTACAAAATGTATATTGATAAATTTACTGTCCTCTGCGTTTCTGTCCGCCGTTTTACGCTTGCCCTAACGTACAAATTAGACTAAACTAGCCAAAAAATAGGCATGTTCCGGAGAATTTTCGCGTAGTTTCAGAAATTCCCTTAGCAATCGTGTCTAATTTAGACGTTACACAATTAACATAACGTTCATTATGCTACGGTTACAAAAGTTCGTTTCTATTGCATTCCGCGACAACGTAAATTGAACCTAAGTGTCAGCGCAAACCGGCAGACTGCAAGGCAAAGGACACTAAATTTATCTTATCTTATTTCTGTTGAAATAGCATCAAATGTACATCGGTAAATTTAATATCTTCTGCCTTCCCGTCCGCCGGTTTGATGGGTACGATGCGACTGGGGGCCCCAACTGCTGGAGTTATTCAATCTGTGATGTCCGTCTTAAAACTTGCACCTTACATCAAATGATGTAAGTAGTGCAAATGAAAAACTTGAATGTATCTTTTACAGATTCATAGAAAGGTTCATATTCGATGGTGAACTTGATGACCGATTCGACGAGTTCTTTATACGAAAAGATTCTCAATACGTAAACACTCGTTCAAAGAGATATTGGGATAAAGGATTTCATATAATTCAAACTGTGGCAGTGCCAGAGTTCTTGAGACCATTGGCGAAGTTTATATTGCTTTGTGGAAAATCTTTACGGCTGTTGAAACAATGTAACCCGAGTGTAAGTCATTTGTACGATACTTCGCATATGTCGTTCTGTTTTGTGAATTAAAACCGTGTTCCAGCGGTGTACAATTTGACAATTGTTCAGGTGTGTTCGTACGAAACAGAACGTCGCCTATGCCTATATTTCGTTTATTTTAGCAACAGAAGGAAGTTTTGGTTCTTTAATCAGTTGCCATTTCATTCTGTTATTTTGTAAACAAAGCAATTTAATAAATACCGTTAAACGAAATTCTCAAACATATTCACAAAATCACCATTATATTATAGTCGTTGAAAATCAAATACAAAGATCCAATAAACAAGCACATAGAAAAATTTGTTCATAACTGGTTCGTTCCGTGGCTTAGTTGGCATAGCTTCTGGCAGGGTTTGCTAGAAGACGTCGGTTCGAATCCTGCCGGATCGAAGGAATTTTTTCTAAGTGTTCGATCTTGTATTCAACTGCCTCTGTGGCCGAACGGTTACCATGCCGGACTGCCACGCAGAGGTCCCAGGTTCGATTCCCGGGCCGGGAGAAATATTTGTATGGCCTACAATTATTTCTCTCGTGAGTTTGGGTGTAATTTGTGGTTGTCTATATGTGTGTCCATGGCACCCGCGACACAGGGTTTCCCTAGTGCGGGGCTATCTTGAGTGTGTGCGTTATTATTATTATTATTATTAATAATTATAACAAACTAGTGGAGTAATCTCACAAAATAATGGTTTAATATCAATTCAATACAAATTTAATTCATGTTAACAAAACTTTTGTAATTATTACGTTTCTTTTACTCGTAGTGTTCACTAGATTGAATGAAAACTTTTTATCTTTACATACTTAATCTAACATACTTAATCTATTAGAAAAAACTTGGACTATAATGGCGGCACTTCACATGACTACTTGTATTCGTTATCTGGTGCTTGATGTATGTACTTGTAAAAGTATTTGACGTACAAACATGCCACACAAGACACTGACAAATATGATCGTCTACATATGGAGCCAAATAAGGAGTTAAAATAATGAATATGGCCATAGTGTGAACGGCTTACTTGAGTATTTGTCTACTCCTTTGATGAGCGTCGAGAAACCGACCAGCGCGCGGTAACGTGTTTGGTGTTTGCTGTATTTGTCGAATAGGCAAACATGGCAAATACTTTCTCACACATGCTATCTACACATGGTGATTGTTTGCCAAATATATCAAATACGCAGATACAAATAGCCATGTAAAGTGCCACCATAAAAAAGAACTTAGAAAAACAGGCTACAAACATGAAACAATAATAACATATTATATTGTCATTTATAAACGTCATTTCGAAGAAAAAGTTTATGATTACTGTTTTTTGTTTACCTTTTTTCTAATTCTAAAAAAAACGTAGAATAAGGCAAGACTACTTATCGTTCATGGAAGGTACTTAAATAAGTACCGCATACCAAAATGTCACTACTTTTTTGCAGAGTTCGAAATGATTGAGATATTTATTTTCTTTGATAATTATCTCATAATTATCAGTGGTGTAAACACGAAGTAAAATGATTGTGGAAACGTGACTTTAAAAAAAAATATTTGACACGTTTGGATACGTCTCTGATACATCAAACATAGCACGACATTAGTAGCGGCAGCATCCAATTCATTTTATAAGATAATTATCAAAGTATATTTATCAAGATAATTACCGTGATAATTATCATGATTGCAGTTACTACACACTACAGTTATAGTTCCCATTATGTTGTGACGCCAGATAGTCGTGCAGTTTACAGTGTCGTGTCTTGTATATTTAAATGAAGTTGATCACCTATAAAAAAAACGATTGACTGTCGTTCACGACGTTTTTGATGTTAGGGCGCGTTGCCATTATATCGTGACGACAGATAGTCGTGCAGTTTTAAAAAGTCGTAGCTTGTATATTTCAATGAAGTAATTCACACATAGAACAACACGATTAACAGTCGTACACGACTTTTTTGACGCTACGACAACAGACTGTCGTGACAATGAGAAGACCTGGAACGACAGACATGTGACGATAAATAAAACGTCAGGATAAAAATGTGACGACAGATAGTCGCAGCTTCAAACGATTCTGTAATGCAAACGACAAGGTAGTTGCCGTGAATCAATAAATTGTCATCACGATATAGTGGGGACTGCTAGACACGACAGTCGTTCAACGATAAAATAAACGTCCACGACACAGTCACGACAGATTGTCGATATGGGAACGGGCTAGTCGCGACAGTCGTCTAACGATAAATAAAACGTTGTGGGATAATGGGAACTCGCCCTTTTACCCGTTTTTTCGCCGTAACAGACTTTTTTTTACACGTTTTCACAAAGTTTTTGTACAAATCTTTTATTTGCGTTCCCCATTGACTTACAAATAAATGGACGACGGGTCTAATACAAAAACCACGAAAAAAATGTCCGAAGTCAACCTATTCGAAATTTAAATTGTAATGTCATCGCAGTATCGCGCCGTCAGTCGAACAAATGAAGACTAAAGCGGAGTTTGGCGCTCTGTATACGATTTTAGCGCCTTACAAGTGCGGACACTTTTTAGCGCGGACCCGACGTCCATATAATTGTAAGTCAATGGCGTTCCCATTTATTTTTTAGGCGTGTTAATTTTAACAATTAATTTGACTTAATTTGTATCCAACAGGATCCTTTAGTCCTGCTTATATCATCAGACCATCCATCCGTGACGTGCTGTGCGAGTTTCGAAGAATTAGAAAGGCAGCAACAAGTCCTTGATGTGTATCGTACCAGGTAGGTGTGTTATATATAGTGGTTGGATAGTCGGACGCTTATTTACCTAAACTTCACTTTTGTCTCCACAAAAAATAATACGGCCTTTCTGAATAAAAAATGTGTTATTCAAGTTAGTCAACTCCCGCAGGGCTAAAAAGACCGCATTGGTAGAATCATAATATGATTAATTGACAATTTTCATATTATAAATTTTCAAACAAAACAAAAAACGCAATTCCTTATATTAAATATGAATTGTCAATTAATCATATCATTTAGTAGCAGTAGAACTCTATGTGAAAGAGTTCGTCCAGGAAAGTACTGCCACCTTACCTATTTCTGCCGCCAAGCAGTAATGTGAGCATTACTGCGTTCCGGTTTCGAAGGGTAAGGGTGCTGGTGAAATTATGGACACATGGGGCTTGTCAACTTATGTCTCAGGATGACGGGCGCAGTGGGAGTGCTACTCAGATTTTTGCTATTTAAAGCTCTAAGTAGCACTGCAACTGTTATGGACAGGAGCAGCGTGTCGCTTACCATCAGGCGCACGACTTGTTCGTCCCGTCACTTGGCATCATAAAAAAGTGCATATTTATCATTACTATATGTATTTCAAATATCGTACAAGGTTTTGTTTTGGCGAATATAATTATTTTTTATTAGAGAAAGAAGCGAAAACTATTAATGCTTGATACAGACAAAGTCAAAGAATCATTTCTTCCATAGGTAAAATAAATTTACACTTGAAAACATCACATTTAAGCTACTGCTCGTTCACTACGCTGACTTCCCTGAGAAGAACGGGCAAGAAACTCTAGGGATTACTCTTTTCAAATAAACTTAAATGCTATGGAATACACTTTGAATCAAACTTTTGTGGATTCTGGAGCCATGTCGTCTTTCCATACATCTTTATCTAACACGTAGTCTTTAATTTTGTAATATGACTTTTCAATCAAAAACACAGACAAGAACACAAACAGACTTTCTTTCTTTCTTGCTTCAATTCTTTAAAACGGACGGTGATTCTGTTGTTGCGTTGTTTCGTCTATAAGTCTAGAGATAAGGTTTTAATTCCACACATTAATTCCGAAAAACTAAAGGTGCAAGCCCGAATTTCGGCATTGCTTCTGTTTTGTATATTCTGCGTGTTGTAAATTCTGATCTATCCAGGCTTCAAATTTGTATGCTTCAGATGTCTGTTTGTGAGCGGCGAGCCAGTTACATTCGATCAGATTCAGTTGAAGAAAGAGGCAGAGAGGAAGGCTTTCACTGAAATGGCTTCGCTGAAACAGGCTGAGACTATGGAGAAAATTGTTGGTGAGTTTTGTAGAACTAAACTGAAACTGTAGAAAGTTGCCGCTTTTCGCTCTGTATTAATATCAGCCGAGTTGTCAATGTTAATGGGATTCAAGGGGCCTTGCCAATCTTGAATCTTAATTTTGAATTTTTCAATTAATCTTCCAGCGGAACGAAAACGACTGGCACAGCTAATAATAGCAGAGAAGCAGCACTCGTTGCGAGTGCTCGAAGCGGCAATGGCCGAGGCGCAAGCCGTCAAAATGAAGGCCAAGCAACGTGAGAAGCACCGCACGCAGCTTGAGGTAGAAGCCGAGAAGGCCGCTGAGGAAGTCGATTCGATGCTTAAAGATCAGGAAAGGTAGGCTTTTAGATTTTTAGATTGCACAGATAGTGATTTCTCTCTCTTTACATTTAATAATAATAATAATAACGCACACACTCAACATAGCCCCGCACTAGGGAAACCCTGTGTCGCGGGTGCCATGGACACACATAGACAACCACAAATTACACCCAAACTCACGAGAGAAATAAATGTAGGCCATACAAATATTTCTCCCGGCCCGGGAATCGAACCTGGGACCTCTGCGTGGCAGTCCGGCATGGTAACCGTTCGGCCACAGAGGCAGTTAAGATTCAAATTCAACTCTATTCCACAACGGTAAGATGGTCCAAAGTTTAAAATTAACAATGTTTATTTATAGGAAATGAAACTATTTTTCTGGATTTAAAGCACGTATATTTGTTTTGCAAGTCCCACGGTCACGGTTGACTCCAATCGTGACCATCGGACTTGCAAAGGGCCCGAAACGTTGGTTTGTTTGAAAAAACAAATATGTATACGTGATTTAAATCCGGAAAAATAGTTTCATTTCCATGTGTACCAATCGCGAAAACCTAAGAACTCGAAATGTTTATTTATTACAGAAACAAAATCATGGAATACTACTCAAAATTAAATATGGAGGTTGAAAAGAGTAAATTACACGCCGAATGGAAGATCAAACGATTACAATTAGATCAATCAAGGATGCAGCTATTGTCAACTGAAGAGAGAAATCTAAAAAGGGAGAAATTGGAGTTGGAACATAAAAGAAATGAAGAGATTATGGCTATGTCTATTCAAAGTACAGATTTGAAATCTGATGTTGAAAATGAGACAGATGACGCAGATAAACATTCTGATGTAATCAAGACAAACTCTACGAAATCGCACCTTTCAAGAGATAAAGAAAAAGATGAAGTATCTGATTCGGATTTAAATAAAGCAAAATACAAAACGGCTGTCTTTAGTGCCATATGTAATGTGGCAAAAAGTATCTTTGGTGGATCGAAAAACAACGAAGACGATGACTGTGATAACAAAAAGGAATTAGATGCACAAGGCAATGTCGTTCCTGTCGACAGTGAAAACAATAGTAATGAAACTAAAACTTCAAGTCAGGTAATAGGTTCATGCATTAATGACGTGTTTGATAATCTCCAGTATCTAAAAGTCAAAGGAGAGGCGATGAAAAATAAACAAAAAGTGATGGCTCACAAATTTGGTCACGTCGATATAGAGAACAATCAAACTATAGATCCTCCATTAATAAACTTGTCAGTTGATGGTGACAATAATGTCCCCGGTATGTGGAATGCCACTTATTTAGAAACAAAGCGTAACAAAATGAAAGTCCTTGGAGCTGATATTGGTTCTATCTGTTGTGCTAAGCCGTCCGTATCCGAACCTTTTACTGATGCGCAAAGAGAAGCCATGAGGAATAAAAAAAAAGTTCTTGGTGTGGAATACAATATTCCTATAGACTTAGGAGGAAAGAGAGAACCTGCAAATCAAGCTCAGGTAGAAGCTCTAAGGAACAAGGAAAAGATTTTAGGTTCTGAGGACATTAGACCGATGGAATCAACTCCTCGGCTGGGGCCTCCCAAACGTTCTGATTTGACCCTAAACTTGAAACCGTTTACCGTCGAAAATACGAGTGAATTTAACCTTGGAGTGACAACTAACACTGGGTTATTAACGCCAGGAGATTTGTTTCCTAGGGTAAGCTTATTTCAAATTAACTTATTTCTGGCATAATTGTTCTTTGCTTTAAAATATAAACTTTGGTTGTAATTACTGGCATAATGTTGCGTTTGATTTGTTGGATAATTAATCTGCTTTTGCAACTTACAATGGATTTTGCCAACAGCAAATTTCGTATAAGCATAGTACTTATTTTAGGTACTGTAATTATAAGCAAATTGAAATTATTTTTCGTATTATTCCAGCTTGATTTGGAAACACCGACTACGGCAGATATACCACTCGATGGAGCTTTAACAGGCGAGGCATTCACACCTCACAGTGAAGGCACCAGACTAGATACAGCTAGTATGAAGACTGACAAGGAATTCCTAAGGGGTGATGGTTTCGACTTTTCCATGATTGTTGATGAATCTGTCGAATCGATAGGCGATGTTCCTAGTGTCGATACTCCTGATAATTCCATTAACAAAGATGTAGAATTTGAACTAACCGACAAACATTCCTTCATCAATTTACTAGATGGCACGTACAGTTTAAAAAACATGGATCCGTTCGGAGTTAGAGATCTGAAACCATATACTAAAGACTATTTCTCGAGTAAAATGGATTTGACACCTTCAAATTATACTCATCCAGCGGTTATTATGGCGGAGATGAAGAAACGACCCTATGCTAATATGTTTGCCTCACATTTTGGCCCGGAAGAAGATGACGACCAAAAAGTTACTTGTGATAACATAGCCACACTGACTGCTTGTTTACAAAGATCGGTCATGTTACCTCTAACATATCAACTTGAAGTTGTAAATAACTCCATACTGACTTATTTTCTAGTCAATCTCGACATGTACGAGCATTTGAGGAGTTTAAAGGATTATTTCTTTCTGATGGATGGGGAGTTTTCTAAAAGCATATGTCAAAACTTGTTCACTCGTTTGACGAAAACATTGAACCCACAAGAACTGTTGAATTTTGCAACATTGCACAATGTTCTTGACAAAGCTTTGGGATGTTCGATATCTCGTAAGTTCTTGGATAATTTAACTATGATACTTTGTTATTCGTTTTAGTTATTCTAGAAATATAATGCGTCTTTTCAAATTTCAAGTATATACATACGTCCCTCTTTAGGTACCAAATTATAAGTTAAAATTGTATTAACCAAACTTACGTTTTCTCATATAATTTTTCTTCACTGCTAAGGGAAGTCTCTATTAACTGTGTTACGTGTCTTTTACAATTATTTAATTAATTCCAGATAATCACAAATTTTCGGAAAACCTCTCATTCACGATAACAGAATCTCCTCTGAGCTTCCAACACAGTTCCCCTGACGTACTCCAGTGTCTATCCCTGACGTATATAGTCAACTGGCCATTGAACATCATATTGTCACAAGAAGCGTTATTGCGATATGCCAAGGTGTTCCAGTTTTTGGTTAAAATGAGGAGAATTTGTTGGGTTTTGGGTGAGGATTTTGAGGTAAGAATGTGACGATGCGACCACTTTCATCATCGTCCCACCTTTTTATCACCCTTTTCTGTGGTTCTTGGCCACCTACTTTGAAATTTTCAATCGTTCTTAAATTCCTTATTCTTTTTCGTCACTTTTCTTTTTTCCATCGCCACTCTCTACTAAATTTCCGAAGTGAGCACACGTGCTCGCCTTGACATAAAATTCTGAACAGTTAAATCATGTCACCTAACCTAACTAACTGCCTCCGTGGCCGTATGGTTACCATGCCGTCACTGCCACGCAGAGGTTCTGGGTTCAAATCCCAGGCCGGGAGAAATATGTGTATGCCTTACATTTATTTATCTCATGAGTTTGGGTGTAATTTGTGGTTGTCTCTGTGTGTGTCCATGGCAACTGCGATACAGGGTTTCCCTAGTGCGGGGCTATGAGTGTGTTGCGCTATTATTATTATTAACCTATCTGCTTGTAAAGTATTATATTTGTAGTGCTATTGAAAATCATGTAACCAAACAATTACGCGAGGCCCGCGTGACTAGAATATGAACTTTATTGTAATAAACACACGTCCCCAATATATACAATATGTGTACATATTGATTATGTACTGACCTACCGCTTAACTGAGTCTGTTTCTGTGGTAGATGCGCGGTGCGGGAGGAGTGACAGTTATGTCGCGCTGCACACAAGATAATTTCAATAAAAATTTTCTGATGATATTCAATAATAAGTTGATTGACAAAAGTGCCTGCCAAATTAGTCAATTGCTGTTATTTGAAACAATATTATATTTCATTGATAATTGAAATAAATGGACAAGCCATTTGGTACTGTTTTCAATTAACTAAAAAAAAATCTTGTTAAACTGTTACTGCTCCTCCACCGCGCAGCTACGTCAGAAACTGACTCAGTTAAGCGGTAGGTCAGTACATAATCAATATGTACACATATTGTATATATTGGGGACGTGTGTTTATTACAATAAAGTTCATATTCTAGTCACTTATTACTTTGGTTCACGTATAATGTTTGTGAAAAATCAAAAATATATTATTTTGTAAAAATTTTGCGAGTGTTGCACAGACAAGAGCAATCCTCACAAATTGGAACTTCGAGCGGTTTTAAATAGGGTTTATATGTGTGTAACAACTCTTATGAATTTCATTACTACGCATGGGATTCCTTTAAAGAAATATTACATCGTAGTTCATCACGATAGCCCAAATCGGTTTTCGGTACATTTTTAACAGTTCAAATTAAATTGTTACATTTCTCGCCACTTTTTTTATTCATACTTAGTAGTAATATTTTAAACCAAAGAATAATTGTCAGAAAAAAGTTATGTCGAATAAACTTACTTTAGGAAACAGATCCCCTGGACAATTAGTCGTACACGAATTATCACATTACAATGTGATAATTTTTTAATAAATAATTGTTTCTCGGTACATTTTTAATAGTTTTAATAAAAGTAAACTGTCACCTTTATTTTGAACCCTGAAATGGTGGCTTGTAATGTGTTTTGACAGTAGAAAAAAAAATTATGATGTCAAAGCGAGACGCCTACTAACATTTCGCATCCTCATGGAAGAATGGCATAAGTGGAATTACCTTAAAACGTATTTATTGCTCCATTAGATACAGAAAAATATAACCTACATCCTTCACAATTGGAGAGGATGTGGGTTATATTTTTCTGTATCTAATGGAACAATGAACATGTTTGACGTAATTTCACTTATGCCATTCTTCCTTGTGGCGTGCGATTTGCACTGTCACATAGCGCTTAGTTTCACCGGTAACTTTACTCTTCATAACCGGAACGCAGTAATGCTTACATGACTGCTTGGTGGCAGAAGTAGCTGTGCTGGCAGTCCTTGTGTGGTAAACGAATTCTTTCCCAAGGAGCAGCATTGCTACATTCTTTAAGATTTATCAACCTGGCGAGGATTTTTATTGCTAATCATGCGTAAAATGTATAGTCGCAACCGTCAGGGTTTAGAACTGAATCTTTAGACATCCCTTGAGCAGATTTATTTTATTAATTTTAATGATCGAAATGGGCACTAGGCGAAACGTAGGACAGTTTCTACATAGTGTGTTTGCAGCCCGAGTGTCCTAGCATCACTGTCCTCTCTCGTCTACCACCACCGTTCCCCACCCACACTCCGTCGAGGTATACCGGCAGAGAGAGCGCGCGATACACTCTGTAACCTGCAGGTGGCGCCTCTATCTCGCAGTTTTTCGTCTGTGCTCGTGACCGTTTCCGACATGTAAATAAGTAATTGTCATTATTTTTTGCAGACGTTGAAAATTGCGGCAAAAGTATCAAGACAGCACTCTCGAAAACTCATAAAGTCTCCACAATACGTATCAATACAAATATATCGACACGTCATGGCCTCAATGGTACGCGCCCTCGACAACTACATAGTAACAACGTGCATTCTATCCTCATGGAAAGAGTTGGAGAATGATTTGAAAAAAGCCAGAACGTTAGACGATTTGTATGAATGTCACGTTGTTTATATAAAAAAGGTCCTGTTCAGATGTCTGTTAAATAACAGATCGACGCCTGTTATGAAGCTTTTGAATGACATTTTCACAGTTATCTTGAAGTTCAGTCGACTGTTGAAAGCTAGGTAAGAAATTATTAATGCCATTTTATTGTTAAGTTCAACTTGTAATAATTAGATTCTGTTAATATTGAGTCTTAATTCACGTTCTGTCTTTATTAACTGTTCTACGACGAGGCGGGCGAAAAAGCATTATCGACTGTGAACTGGTAACCTATCTCAATTTTGACAACTTTGCACGATGAAGAAAAAAATTGTTTGCGTCATTTATATAGCAGTTGGTTTATTAAATAAAAATACGTAGTGTATGTGTAATAAAAATATTTAAAAACTATTTTTTATACTAATAATTATTACAGCGGGACACGAGCCTAAAAACGGGAGTGTTCGGGTTAAAACGGGACGTATGGTCACGTTAGGTATAAGTAACATTTGTATTGTATACTATTGCGTGTTATTATTACATTTTTTTTTCTAGCGAATGGCATCAAAAACAACACAATGGTCCCTTCACGCATAGAAGCTATCCCCAATTGCAAGAACTCTTCCACATATTCGAGAAACTGGCGAAATATCTACACAAAGTGGTTACTAAAATGATGGAATGTGGTTACCAAAGACATCTTGGCGAATTACTCACTATGGTCAACCTGAATGGTTATTACGACTCAGAAAGATCGAAAGAAGAACAAAGTAGTCACTTGCAGTCTACATGAAGATGTAATATCTGATTTATCTTAATTTTAATCACGTTCTAAACTCTGAAGGGAGAAGATATTTTAAATCAATTTTTTTATAATGGTCGCAGAAGATGTGTACCAATTTTTGTATTTTCTGTATTTTTTTTTATTTACTATAAGGCTTTTTGCATTTATTGTAGGTTAACATGTGTCATATTTATTCCCACCTGTTGCGCTGTAACCGTTTAATCGTATTTTGTTATTTATGAGGATTAGGACGTGTATGTACATGCAGTCGAACCTGGTTATAGCAATCTGAAATTACTGGACTTTAACATATTCACGTTCAGGAATTACAGTCAACTATATAAACTGCCATTTATTTAAACTGAGAAATTGAACGCTATGAAAATGCCGTAAGGCACAATTTACAATTAAAAAATGCATGTGGTATACTGTTATTTTCCTGAATACCAATTTGAAAACCAATATATTTACCTAAGGGTTCCGGCACTCAAAAGCGATTCCCGCGATGTTGCCAGTTTGCTACGTTCGGCTGCGGCCGTAAATAATTGTTTAATTGCATTTTAATAATTACATGTAAATCAGATGAAAGAGATACATTTATTAATATAAAATAGTTTAATTAAATATCTGAATAATATACCGGTGTACAGTTCTTACAAAAACTTATATAATTATTGTTATCATAAGCCATTTTTTTAACCGACTTCAAAAAAAGGAGGAGGTTAACAATTCGACTGTATGTTTTTTTGTACATATGTTACGCGATAACTCTGGTATTTGTGAACAGATTTTGATGATTATTTTTTGTTGGAAGGAGGGTACCTCCGTGGTCCCATTTATTTTTGAAATAAATCATCCACCTCTAAGGGTGGCTGTTCACGCATGAAGATTCTTTTTTATAAATAGCGCCTAAATTTTATTATAAGGAGCAATTTTTTTAATGGTTTAGTTTGCTATTCTCCAATTCAAGGCGTTTTTCTCTCTAAATATACGTCGAGTAGTGTGAACCGATGTTTATTATCTCTTGTGTCAAGTTCCATATAGTGGCAAACTAGGGGATGAATCCGGGTTTGCGCACTTTCCGGTAACCGATTTCAATAAAACTTGGCAAATAGATGAATTCCACGTACTTTTGAGGTAATTTTTTTTTAGTACTCTGCACAGAGATTATTAAAATACAGGTGTAATTTATACCGGTAACAGTGGCGAGGAAAGAAAATTTTGCTTGGTAAATCCGAAGCTTTAACTTTTTGAAAAACAAAACAACACGTTAACAAAAACTTTTCCTATTAAAAAGGCGCCTTGTCGACATTAAACACAACTCTTATTAGCACATAAGATACTAGTTTACTTCATTTCACAGGTTAACTTGTTCTACACACAAAAAAACCCATAGCTTTTAAAGTAATTTTACATTTTAAGCTGCCCGTCGCGATACGAAAGTTGGTAAACAAACTCATGAATGCTAAGTGTTGCTATTTTAATTACCTACGAATTACCATGACCTTCTATATACATTCTTTACGTAGTCCTGTTAAAAAGAAACCCCCAATTATATGTAAATACATATGTTATCTTTAAGATTAACAAAATGAAAAATAAACATATTTTGTATGAATTTGCTATTATAGTAATTTTGTTACATTATTTTAAGAAAAATTACATACGGCAACAGGATTTTGAAACGAATTAAACTATAATATGTTGGAATAAGATTTATAATTTTAAGTGAATGCTATTCTACAATAACTCGAATTATTCTGGCTTCTCGGCCGCCATTCCTATAAATGTTATTAAGCGGATTTTTGCGAATGTGTGCGTATATTTTGATGGGAGCGCGGTAGATTTCATGAATGAAATAGAGCTCGTCGATCCGCCGGCTTACCTCGCGTTGATTGGTTCAGATGCATCGGGAGAAGTTATTACGCGTTTAGTGTGGTAATACACATCCGATTTTTTGTCTGATGGTCGGAGCCGACTATCGGATCGGATTCACTTAATACACGTCCGATTCGCGTCCGATTCTTTCGTCAGACTATTTCTGAACTAACTGTAGTGTTGCCAATTTATGGGGAATTCCCCAAATACAGGGAATTACAACTCAACAACTCGTTAGGGAATTTTGTTTGGATCACGCTATGTGGGGAAAATGCCCTCGCAATTTTATTTTATCTATATATTTAATTATATATAATTTATTTTTATATTTTTTCAACATCGCACACGCGCTGCTTATATAGCAACATTTGTATGGAATTATTAGCAAACCGATTATATGTATAAAATTATCCAGTAGAATTAGAATCACTTTCTCTTGAATTGTAAAATTACTACTATTATCAGTCACCGACAAGAGCCTGGCTCTTAAATGTCCCCGGTGTGAAAAAAGAATACAGCTGTTGCCGAACAAAGCCGAGCAGTAGGTATTTTAAAGGACTATCCACACACATCAGGGCCGTGCCCGGGACGTGGACGGGGCGTGCTAGTTTGTATGAACTGCGGGCTCGTCCCGGCGCCGACCCGGACACGGACATGTGTGAACGAGTTCATACAAAATAAACGCAACGATATTTTTTTGAGCCCCTGACGAAGCACAACCCGTCCACGTTCTGGGCACGGTCCGGATATGTAAATATAGACCTTAACACCACAACTTGCCACTCGTCAAGCTTAAATATTAAGGTTTAAACTTAATTCAACTTGTTGAGTTTATTTCTAATTATAGCAAAACGTTTAGGTAATAGATGGGCATATTTTGACTTTCGTAATTATTTGATATATATTTACGCGTAAGAATAATAATATAATAAATAAATATTATTATATGTGGTAAATATGACCTTTGCCCTCCCCAAATTCATTACCTTGATTTTTGAGGATTTTGAATAATTTGTATTGGCAACGCTGCAAATCGGAGGGAAGAATCAGACGTGTATTTCGTCTTCCCGCAAAAGTACATAGAGCGCGGCTTCAGACAATCGGATCGGTAATAAAATCGGACGCTATTTCCGACTCAGACGCCACGTCACATCCGATCCGATAATCGGATGGGACGTGTATTGAGTGTTCATACAATTATATGGTACAAGCGCCTTCCGGTAGTCGGATCAGAGTATCGGATCCGACTATCGAATGGAAAAAACGGACATGTTGGTCGTCACCAAATAAGAGGCCATATTTGGCAGCTAACGAAGACGATAGTGTGTAACTTTGAATGAGATCAACGAAACAATACACAAACATTTAGCATAATTGAGTTTAAAAATACATAAATTTTATTGAAATATTATATAATACGACAAAACAAATTTGAAGTAGGTACTATTTTCGCACGAATTCCAAAATAAAATACAATTTTGAGTTACTCCGAAACGTCCTGAAAACAGTTACGTTTTCCAGCTATTTTTTCTTAAATAATAGTGTTGTAACAATTAATCACCGAATTTCACCGAGTCACTTCGATTTATCGGAAAAAAATATTATCTTATTAAATATTAAAACGAAAATGTATAAAAATAGGTGTATTTTAAAAAATTATGTAGATTACATCTCTGACCACACCTATTGCAAATAAATTTATAATTTATCAAATTTAAAAGAGCCCCATACTCATCCTCCTAATAAATCCTTGGGTTTTTGGTAATTTAATCTTTTTATATAGTTGTTTTATCGATGAACATACTTATTTACATTAAATTTTCGTAATAAACCATTTATGAATGGATTTAAGAAATGGATGCAATTCATCGGAATGTGGGACATTTTTACGACTGAATTGCAAGGAATTCTGTAAATGAATTGCTTTTAACAGAATTGCACGATTTGGCTTTTTAGACCTCCTAAACAACAATGAATCGAAAAATAATTTAAACAATCACAAACTTTTAAAATTTTGAATCGATTTCTCGTGAAAATCGTTTATTGTGATTACCGACATGATTAGTCCACATCGCATTCGCCTCACGATAATAAGTGTCAAATTTGACCTCTTATTTGGTGACCACTTTAATAGTGATGTTTTTTAAGTGGTGAGGTATGCGCGCTGCCACTTGTAATAGGTATGCGGAAAATTTTAGGCAAGCCGGTGGGAATCAAGTTATATGAACGCCTCGCCACTGACCGGTAGTACTTCAACAACCGATACCGATATTCCAAGCCCTGTTTAGGGGAGACCCATATCCAGTGGTGGATTGATATGGGTCAAGTTGCTTAAATTGCTGAATTAACTATTGAATATTTCGTAATTATTTAAAAATTAGTCACAATTAACACGCGAATAATTATTGTACACGATTGTTCTTATATTGGACGTTTAACTGCTATGTATTGTATATTGATTGTTAATTGTTCTTTGACGCAGAATAGCTATACATTCTTTGCATGTAAATAGTGAAGAGAGATAATTCAGTAATAGAATTATTGTCTTGTGAAAGATGTGTAGCGTGCGTTCTTATCTCTTTGTTGTCCGTAGCTTGTTATGTAAAGTTGATTCCTTGTTCGTGTTATTTCATGCAGAATACAATCTTACTAATATTACTAGATCTGTCTACGCTTGCTATGAATGAATAAAATTGTTATTTTTATTTGGTGTTATTTTTTTATTGAGAGTTTTATGATTGTTGATCATAAACGGTTTTGTTCTATAGAGTATAACTCGGAGATGCACATGATCTTCATCAGCTCATTTCATTTTTCCATCGGACATCCAGACGTACAACGGAATATCATGCCTACTTGGTCGATATTCCTTTCAGGCATAGGCACTAAGCGCTTTTCGTGATCTCTTATTATATATTCAGCCCAGGAATGTTAATCCTTCTCTGCGTTTGTGTTTCCAAGATCGTACAATCCGAGTATGTTTAAGGTGCGACTGAATCTTCTTGGGCGAGGACCCTATCTTTGCTTCAGGGCAAGGTAGACGTCTTGAGCAAGTCTATTTATTTTTAAAAAATCAGGTGAAAAAAGAAAACAAACCAGGACTGAAACAATTTACAAACAACAACCAATTCAAAGATTTGAACCAAGCTGAAATTTGAGCATCCATGATGGAAAGAAAACCATACTACATCTATGAAGAAAACGTATCACACATAAGAACTATCACTGACAGTACTATGTTGTCGATGAGCAGGGAATGCAGTTCTACAAATGCCCAGGAGATGTCATTTTAAATTGAAGCGTTGAAGTTACCGCCATCTATGGTCGAATATAATAAGTGTGTTTTGTTTAGCGCCATCTATTGTGGAGTAGCGATGACTAGTTACTGTTCTCGTGGTAAATTGCGGTATTTATCTTTTATACTAACTGATAGTTTATCAAATAATATATATATATATATATACCCGCCTTTTATAGTAATCTCATGTAGTTTTCAAATAATTTAGATAAACAACAAGAGGTAAACTGTGCTACCAATTTCAGCCACTGCGACAGTGGCGCCAATATTTTCCTTATATCAGTGTGTATTTTCACGATTCACCTCATTCCACTGCAATACGTCTTGGGGTTAACATCTGATCGAAATCAGACATCGCTCTTGACATTGAAGTAAAGCATTTCCTCCCTCGGTGCTTCGTTTACTTTTAGAAAATCAATATTTATACCTAACTTTCAAATCGGAAAAACAAAATTTCCGTAAAAAGCAAAGACAGTGAAAACAAACAGTGCTCCTCGTCTATCGATCGGCAAGCCGCCTTCCGCTACACGGCGATACTTTCTCGCTGCAGCGCAAGCAGTGCATCACTAAAAACGTTCAGACCGAAGAGCAACCGCCGCCGCCGCCGAGATGGCGTTCATGATGCCTGTGGTGAAGAACGACTGGGATATTTACAACTCGCGGCGCAGTTCCGAAGGGCAAGAAAAGGCTGGCCCCGGCCGGCGTGTGCGGAAGGTATCGGAGTCGCGTTCAGAGGGTCCGACGATGTCGCCTCGCGTACCGTTGAGCCCCCATCGCTCGGTGCCGGCGATGCGATCGCTGTCGTACTGCCGTGCGCCACCGTCGAGGGCCTCACTGCGCGTGGGGCTCGACAGCCCGAAGGGTTCGGCTAGTCCTAAGCAGGCACCGTCGCAGGACAAATTCCACAGCAGGTTGGTGGAGAAATTGAAGCGAGCGCTGGGACGGTCGGACTCGCGGCGCGACGAGCGCTGTTCCTGAGTTAACCCGTGCTCTTGTGCAGGGCGCGCGCCGAGTCCCCCGAGCGCAGCTCGCGCTGCGGAGCCTGCGTGCCCTACCTGTAACGGCGCCGGCCCTGCGCCGCGTCCTGCCGACGCGCTATCTGTGATATGTTGCGATAGTGACCCGAGTTGAGTAGACTTTTGAATTTGCTAACTCGTAACCGCCTGTGGGAACCTATTAATCACGTTTGAAGTTACATCGATTCAATGCAATAGTGTTAGATGACATTTCAATAAGCTTCATTAACTGTTGCATGTTCGTTATCTGTACACCTATCTATCTATATTCTTTTGTTTAGATCGGAGTCATCTTGAAAGGTTGTCAGTATTAGGTTGTAACTAGGCTGGCTGTTGAATGTATTTAAGACTGCGTTTAGTTTAAGAAGCCATATTGTTTCCCCGGGTTGTATACACCGTAGCATGGGTTCTTTAATAATTTGTTTATGATCGAGAGCATCCCGGCGGTAATAAATACCTTAGCGTTTAGTTTTGTGGCAGTTTGAGATGGTTCTGTGATTTGTTATTTATAAGTTTTGTTGTGGTGTTATTTATTTTATCGGAGAGTCATTATTTTGAGTTCATATTTATGTTGTTACAGTGTTTTGAACACCACTTAAATGACATGGTACCTCGTAAGAAATTCCAAAAATTTTACTAACCTGTTTTTTTTTGGATTTTCTAAAAAGAAGACTTGTTTGATAATAATAATCGTGTTCGAATTGACATTAATAATATTACTGATACCTTTTTATACATTGTTGTAGAGCATATAATTATAGTGAAAATTGACGTTATTGAAAATTGTATTCAATACGACACTGGTAGTTATGGGGATTTTCCACTGTCAGACTTCACTTTCGTCATAGTTGTTCATTGATTTATTTTTAATTTGTTTTACATTCGATATGTCTATAATTCTGATACATTATACCTACTTGAGTAGAAATCATAAACTACTTTAAATGATTTTAAAATTCCTTGAAACCGCGACGGAAAGGAAAAATGATTAATACGAAACTATTTCTATGCTTTAAATTAATAAAATGTACGGGGTATCTAAAACAAAAAAAAAAACGTAAGCTATGTATGTTTTTTGTTACATTTTGCATGATTTTATGTGATGTTAGTTAGAACTACGTATTTATAACGACTGTAATCGGACCAGCTTTATTATTATAATAGAGTATATGAGTCAGTTAAACTGAAGAAAAATGGTTTGTAAGTAGCATATTTATAGTATTAATAAGATGTGAAATGTCATCGAAAGAGTTTATTAACACTATTCTAAATTTTGTGGCATATCCTGAGGAACACTTTACCATAATCTATTTCCGTATAACTTCATGGCTGTAACTATAGTAATCGTGTGTTAATTTGACAGTTTTCTATGGAAATGCCATAGCGATTGTACCTGTCGTTACTATAGACAAACGTCATAAAATCAAGAGTGACGAATGAAGTTATTTATCATCTGTACCTATCTATCATGTTACATATAAGATGTTCCTGTTTTTATCAATTAAAAAATCGAACTGCCTACTATTTACAATTTTTTAATGTTACATGATACCAAATGGTACAATCTTAGATAACACTATTAATCTAAGGGTACAATATACTTGGAGTATCAAATATTTAATATAAAATTTAGCTAATCGTTAGTATTGTCAGTGTATAAACGTCTTAACTTTTTGTATGTCGCATGAAATTTGCAGTGTCCGATCTGACGACTTTTTAAGTACCTATATAAAATTACAATAAAATTTTATTGCTTTAACTTAAATGTGTTCTTTTATTTCAAGTCATCTGTTTTATTTCATAATTTAAATGCACGTCTATTAACAATTGCTATTTAGCGTAACAAGCCAATAAACGAAAATGGGACTCACTTCTGCCGCATGTCAGACGAGTAGCGGGCGAAGGCCACCGCAGATAGATCCCCAAAGATAGAAAACGACCACGCGGCAGGCCAAACCGTCGATGGAGAGACGAGCTAGACGCGCACCTGAAGGACTGGACCTCAGTGGCATAGATGTGTGGAGAGAGGAGAGGGATAGTATAGGCTTTAAAAAAATAAATTAGCATATATATCATCATCAGGCACGGTATAATGAAGGCGCTGGTCCGAATCCAGCCAGATTGAAGGATTTTTTTCTTAGTGTTCGATCTTTGTATTAATAATTTTAACAAACTAGTGGACTAATTTCACAAAAAATAATAAATGTCAAGGCAGTTAAACATAGTTTCCCAAAGTGGTCCCTACTGCCCCCCAGTGGGCGTTGAAGAGAGAAGAGAGAGGGCGGTAGCATTTGGGGCGGCGTTGGTGCTGTCCAGGGAGTGCTATCACATTATGAAAAAAAAAAAAACCTGTATTGTCTATATAAACTACACTACATATATATACAATATTTTCCTCTGTGATTTTTTGTTTTTAGTTAAAATAAAAAAATACGTGTTTTTAATTCTTTTTTGTGTCGCCCACCAGGTGTTAAAATTTTTTTATCTTGCCTAAGTGGGTTTTTGGCTCACCACAAAAAGTTTGGAGATCTATGTAGAAAAACATCGTGCTATTCAATAAACTTAATATTACAAATGATATATAATTATAATTCGTTAAAATGTTTTCGTTTGCGGTTCCGAAAAGAAATTCTACTTGAAGAAGTCCATAATCAGAATTTATGCGTGTTACGTATACGATGTGTTAACAACTTGGACGCTCATTCTAAACATCAATACGAACAACATTTGGTCTTTAATTACAACTTGTAAAGATATAGCAATAGTACTTATGTAGTTGTTTGTACTTTTGCAAATATAAAACAAAGCCGTAAAAGTTATGTAGAGCATAACAGATTTACGACTTCGCCACATTACAGGATATATTAAACCAAAACATGAACTTACGCGACGGTAACACACTGTTTTTTCAATTTAAACTACATGAATACTTTTAATGCATTAATATTATAGTCTAAAATAGCTTGAGGTGTCTCATCAATGTTGGAAAATATTTGCAATGGATGGGGTCGTAGTGATCGCTAGGAAACTTTGCACTATCTATAGAACATTCGAGAAAAGTTCATCACGACGATTTTACTCTAAAATGTAAACAGTTTGATCTTGTTTTTGATGTTAGTTAGATCAAAATTTTATCATTTTAATTTTACTGAGACTTCAGTAGTATGTTTTCTAATTCTTTTTTATATCCGTGACCCACTTAGCGGACAGCCATCAAACAGATTTTGTGTATGAATCTTAGAGGATGGAAAAAAATGGTTACTATAGTCTAATCTAAGGTATGAACTAATGAAACTCAATTACATTCCATAGACACGATATAAAAACGTATATATTGGGGCGTGGTTTGTCAGTTTGACTAAGTTATATAATTTTTATTAAGTTTTGTTTTAGTAAGTTAAATTTTGACTAAGTTATACAATTTGAATAAGTTTCCAAAATAGCACGGCCCCAAATTTTCATACAAAAGACGCCATTATTTGTTAATTGTTAAAAGACCGTAGAGCGTTTTTATAAATTTTGAAGGAGCTTAGAAAAAGATAGCGAATTCATTTTCTTAAACAAAGTTGTCTACATACCTGCCATAATATTTGAAATAATATCATACTACGAAATACCTAACTGATCCGCCGTGCGTTCTAGGAGAGTCTTCTTAGGCAACATTTAGGTACTATCAGCATGTTTTATTTGCAAGTGGACATATGCCCCGTTCCTTATTTTGTTGACCCTTTTCATTGTGAAACCCTTTTCATAGAATTGTTTGGTTTATAATAAAAATATGATATGCTAAATATTTGTAAACTGCATACTGCAATTGACCGGTTCTCACCGCCGTTGCCTGTACGCAAACGTATCGATTTTGCTGATAGTACAGGTTGTAAGGTTCATCGCCTACTGACAAGATGGCAAAGAATCCTTTGGCATTCCTGCATGCAAGCGAACACTGACGGCAATTATGCCGCGGCATCCTTTTGGTATGCCGAACATATTATATAGATATTTTTTGTTCTCGCTAGCCTTTCTTCAGATCAGTCGTAACGTAGCAAGTTGGTTTATTACGAGTAATAGTATTTTAAAATCTTGCTGAAGAAGAAAACAGTCACTTATATTACAAGAAGGAGAAGATAATGGGTGAACAACTTAGGGAAGCCTGCCGAAGAATCCTGAAGGCAGCCATCGCATTCCGGAGGTAGCCGGCGCGGTATCTCACATCATATATATTTTGTTTTTGTAGCTACGACCATTATCATCGAAATTTTAACTACAATGTCATAACAATAAGGTACCTACTTGTACTATTCGTCGCTAGAAAATTCCCAACCGTGCCGTCCAACCAATGGGCGCCCGGCCTAATCGGGGAATACGTTCAAAATTTTTTTTCTTTAAATACACAATATTGTTCTATAAATAAATTAGAGGTCTTTCCACGAGATACAATTTCCTCTTTTAACTATTCTAATTGACATTTGGTAATCATTTTGGGCAAAGTATTTTCGTAAAAGGTCGTTCGTATTAGGTCCTTAACTTTTCTAGTTGTGTCGTTTTCATCGACATCGATCGCGCATTGATGAGAGGAACGAATTGATGGCTATGTTTTAAGTAAACTATTACTGTGGTTTTGTAATAAAAGCTGTGACCATGTTTCGTCTGATCGAAGTATATAGGGTGGCAAATACCAGGGGTTATGTTGGCTGTGATCCCTGCTACCAACAATTGATGTTTTGTGATGAAAGTAAACAATATTAACAACAATAAAAATTCTCTAAATTTAATATCATCGCGCGACTAAAAAAATTTTAGTTTAAGTTATTTTTTATCATGATACCAGTTGTTTGTGTTCACACCTTTTTGCACTTTATGTATACAGGGTTATTTGTAAAATACTAACAACCCCGCAGGACTATATCGCCGGTGTTTTGAAGGAAGGGCGAATGCGCCATTTTGAAAAAAAATTTCAACGGCATGTTTTACATTTTGAAGACTATTTGAAATAATTAATTACTTCCTACTTTAAAACCAATTGGTTTTAATTGAGTTTAATATAAGACATAAATATTTTAAAACAGTCGATAAAACCTAAAACATGCTCCCTGAAAACAATTTCAAAATGGCGTTTTCGCCCTTCCTACAAAACACTGACGATATTATTACTAACGCCATAGACAACAACTTTTGTTCCGTGACTTAGTACAAAATGTAATAAATTTACTAAAAATAAACTTTTAAGTTTTTATAAGAAATTTCATAATTTTTTTTGCTGATTTAAATCGCGTATATTTGTTTTTTCAAACAAACCAACGTTTCGAGGTCTTTACAGGTCATAGTCACGGTTAATTGTGATACACGGACATTAACTTTTTGTTGTACTATCTGACACTTTTTAGATCTATATTTGGCAGTAAGTTGAAACGTGCAAGCGTCCTCCCCGACGACCCCCACTTTCTTTTCTTAACGTACAGTGTTATCACCATTGAGAGGCATCTATTTAAATATTTTTATTTTTGTACGAAAGCAAAATATTATGATGAATTATTAAAAGTCATGGAACAGAATTTGCTGTTTATGATGTTAGTAATTATAAAAAATAGTAATGTTCTGCCAGATTGTTAGTATTTTACGAACAACCATATTATAGGTATGTGCGTCATTGTTACATATAATACATATTTTTTTCGTATACGTTATGTTCGCTGTACGTGGTGTTTTTGTTTAGTACCTATATATTTTTTATCAAAGACATTGCTAAGTGGACACTAATTGGACGTATCGTAACATGGCCAGTTTCTGATGATCTTAGGTGGATATAGGAGATTTACCGTTTAACCATAGTAGTGTCAAGACGAATAGTTCCGTATCCCTACAATCGACAGTTTTACTGCGATTGTTACGTTAACCCTCCGTGGTACGACAGGCTCTACGTTGTAAAAAGGTACACACAACTGTCAGAGATCATTTTAGAATAGTGGAACTAAATATTGCCAACATTACTTGGCAGAAACCTTTCATCATGTTGTCCAAGACCGTTACAAGATACGAATATTTTCCTGACGTGTTGTAGAGAACACGTGTTGACTACGTGATTTAACGATTTCAGAATGTTAGATGGCATGTACTACGTCACAAATGAGTAATTAAATTTTGTAACTGAACAATAATCTATCCGTAGTCGGTCTTCATGATGAGGTGAGAGATTGTAATAGACCAGAGTATATTTACGTAAATCTGAAATAATAAACAGACAGTGGATAATAGATTAAAATACGGAATTATTAAAAATAAATAGGCAATAAATAATAATAAGACATTTATTCATAAGCACATTTCCAATACAAGAGGTTAATAAAGGTACGGTTTCGGAAATATAGTGGAATCTAATGATAATGAAAAGGATGGAGCCTCAATGCTACGTGCGGCTTTTTAGTTTCCACCTTGACACACGG
The DNA here is from genome assembly GCF_003589595.1 of Hyposmocoma kahamanoa. Lineage (NCBI taxonomy): Eukaryota > Metazoa > Arthropoda > Insecta > Lepidoptera > Cosmopterigidae > Hyposmocoma > Hyposmocoma kahamanoa. The sequence continues at coordinate 4,969,493 of NW_020654972.1, read as the reverse complement.
GCATTCACTGCTGACAATTATAATTAAAATGAAATAGTTTATATTTACAATTACAAAATTTTTCTTTTAAATAGTAAAGTAAAGTAAAGTACTTGCTATCGACTTCTTAGGTTTTCGTGATTATTACAGTTAGGAAAAGAAACTATATCGGATCTAATCGCGTTTACGCGTCATGTCAGCGGTGACCACGAAATCTGTAAAGGGCCTGAAACGTTAATTGGTTTGTTTGAAAAAACAAATATGCTTGATTTAGATCCGAAAAAAGTCTCATTTCCCAAAAGTAATTGCTAATTACACCTCAAAAATATAGAACAAAATGCGATACAATAATTTCTTGATATCAGGCGAAAGTATTTTTGGGTCTACATATGTATATGTAATCTTAATAATAATCATAGATAATGAATTTATTTATAAAAAAAAACAGATTGTATGAAAGTTGATGTGTACAAAATAAGTATTAGACTTACAAACGTACCGAATGAATGTGTATTACTTGAGACATTGACTTACAATTATATGGACGTCGGGTCCGCGCTAAAAAGTGTCCGCACTTGTAAGGCGCTAAAATCGTATACAGAGCGCCAAACTCCGCTTTAGTCTTCATTTTGTTCTACTGACAGCGCGATACTGCGATGACATGACAATTTAAATTTCGAATAGGTTGATTTGGGACATTTTTTTCGTGGTTTTTGTATTAGACCCGTCGTCCATTTATTTGTAAGTCAATGACTTGAGAAGAATGAATGAATCTCCGCTCATGACTGAGAGGGGCGGAATACTGATTCAAACTGTTGCTGTTTCTTTCCTGCATTTCTTTGACTGCTTTCGTGGCCGAACGGTTACCATGCAGAGGTCGCAGGTTCGATTCCCGGGCCGGGAGAAATATTTGTGTGGCCTAGATTTATTTCTCTCGTGAGTTTGGATGTAATTTGTAGTTGTCTATATGTGTGTCCATGGCACCCGCGACACAGGGTTTTCTTAGTGTGGGTTGTTGAGTGTGTGCGTTATTTCCGATGCCAAATTCACAATAATCTATGAGGCCGTTGTTGCTTGGTTTTATTGTAGACACTCCATCTCGTTAGAGACCGTCTTCTTACTTTGATTTACTCTTACTTCTTACTTCATCTTTTCTTTGATATCAATAATAATAAGACCGCGGGGAATTTGAAAATCCTAGTTTTACTTTATAGTATTTAAGCATTTATTGTATCTTACGTGTTTATTAACAAAATAAAAAGTAATAAGTTTACCAATAATAATAAGATAGTCGAAATACCCAACATCTGACGATCTCGATGGTCCAGCGGTTTGTATTGTGGGCGGCGGAAAGAAATTTTCTAAATTGATTCTGGTCGGGGAAATCTGGGTAGTATTTTTAATTTTCTTGCTCTGGTACACATAATCCAGGGAATTAAAAGAAAGGTGTGTATAGTCTTTGCACCACATGTATTACATGATCCATCATACTTAACGCCAAGAATAATTCACCTACTGCTCTACTTATTATCTACTTAGGAAGACAACTTCCAATTGCTCGGCTTGTCGACATATCGCACTGCTATTACAATAGTGTTGTAACTCGAAATATGTGAAATTTAATATTATATCATTACTGAACGTAAAGTTTAATTCTCTACACGTCAAAACAACCGTCGTTAGAATATTGTAAGAAATAATCAAAAGATATCTACTTAACTCAAAATGAGACACACTTTATGGGAGCTAGTTCTGGCCAAAAGAATCCGACCGGATCGAAGGAATTTTTTCTGAGTGTTCGATCTTTGTATTAATAATTATAACAAACTAGTGGAGTCATTTCACAAAAAATAATTGAATATCAATTCAATAAAAATTTAATTAAAATAATCCTTATTAAAAAAATGAAATTATTTTTTCCATTTTATTTTTAAATATATTTGAGAAATAGTTTACGTGTCTATAATAAACTATAACATATAAATTATAATTATTTTTTTGCGGGTTGTGAGCACTTAGTTTTTCATCGATTCTGAGAAAGTCCTCTTTTTGAGTTAATTCACTATTGTATTAACAGTGCGATAAGTAAAGATTTAAATGTGACAAATCGATTTGTGTTTTAGAGAAATAAGAAAGTCCATTATTAATTAGGAAATGAGTTTGTGAGACGTAGAGTGTTGTTGAGGTCCTTGAGTAAGGGACACTAAGGGTTGTATTCTAGAACTCTACTCAATGCTCAAGTCAGGATTTGAGTATGGTTTAAAGCACTCGAAATCATACTCAAGTCCCTGCCATTAGGTTCGTATTTCCAGTGCTTGTGTTTCAATTGCAATCCTGACTTGAGCATTGAGTAGAGTTCTAGAATACGACACTTAGTTAATTTACATATTGAAACATACACAGAGGAGGTAGATATACGGTCAAGCGTTCAGAGTTCACGTTCTAGGCTGTTTTTTTTGGAAAATATTGAGTGTATTTTGGCATCCTTGACGGATTTGTACAGGATACCGTAGGCAAGGGTAAACGGAAGACCGCTCGTACATGTGACGGTGTATGCGGTACTGCTTCAGACGCACTAAACCGTACCTACAATCACCAATATTATTTTTATCTCAGTATTGATAAAAAACATGCACCATGCGATTTAATCGCAAAGTGTCCGAATCATGATCAATAGGAAATTTCCGTTCATAATTTACTGATGTAAAACATTTTCGCATATATACCGGAAAATTACGTCGTTCGCACTATTTGATTTCTAAAGTTTTCAGCTTACGTACATAAATTTAAAATAAAATTTAATTTATTTTACATTTCTAAGCCTTTCTATTTACTAAGGAATTTTGCGTCACAATTGTCTCGGCCTTGAAATTTAAAGTGACTAACTACGTATAGTAAACAACACTACGTGGGAGGGGTCACGTCGTCGCCTTATACAACGAAACGTTCTGCGAAAATCACAACTAGGCCATCTTGGGTTTGAGGGCGAGGGATGAGGAGGTCCGGGGTCCGATTCCCGGTAAGACAAATTTGGGAAATTACTTTTTCTAAATTGGTTTCAGTCTGGGTATTCTGGGTAGTCTCCGGAGTAAATTCCATTGCTTTAGAGTACTACATGAGTACATAGTACGGGGAATTCTATAGATTTAGACCAGGTAATTCGTGTGGCTGTACACGTCATTACCGGCTACCGGACACTCACCTTGCGTCACACGTCGCACACAATACGTGTAAATAATTTTATTGATAATTAGTGTTTTATTCTAATTGTTGGGTATATTAGTATATAAGGTATCTATTTGTAACATGAATATAAATAAATGAATAGAAACAATTATTATTTACACGACTCCCTATGTATATGTTTAGTTAGATATCGTTGCCATATCTCGATTTATGTAGAAAATCAATAGGTACATCAAGGACGTGGCCTACTTAAGTAAGTATTTATATTTCACGTCTTAGAATTTTATAGCGTAGGTATTCCTCGTAATCTAATAAGTATTATAATCGAATTGTCGAGTCCCACAAAGTGCATCCTGCAGAATTCACAAATATGGTGTATAACAATAAATACTTTATGCGTAACCTGATACGTGTGCTTTTTTAGAGTATCCACAGTTTGTTTTATGGAAAATAAACCTTCAGGAGCCAGTTCCTTTCACTAACAATAAATCCTTTTTCTTTTATGATACCAAGTGACGAGATGGACAAGTCGTGCGCCTGGTGTTAAGCGACACGCTTGTCCATAGCAGTTGCAGTGTCACTAAGAGCTTTAAATCGCAAATATTTGAGGGACACTGCCACTGCGCCTGTCACGCTGAGACATAAGTTGACAAGTCCCATGTGCCTGTATTTTACCAGCACCCTTACATTTCAATTGGAACGCAGTATTACAGCGAACTCTTTCACAAGGAGCTCTACTGCTACTAAACAAAACATTTTACAAAGATTAGATAGTTAGATAGATAGCTATCTATCTATTGCTCACACACAAGAACTAGAAAAGTACACAAACAACTTAAAACTAATGCGGGCAAAGGCGGTCTTATCGCTGAGAGCGATCTCTTCCAGACAACCTTTGAGGTAGAGGAAAGCTAATTGGAGCGGGAGATGTAGTGTTCCAATTTACAAATAAAAATGTATTGTATAAATTAAAAAAAAATTAAAAACTTACATAATAATTTATGTAATAGAAAATTAGATAACGATATATTAAATATACTTATACTTACTAATAATAAATACACATTAATCCAAGGTTAAAAAAAAAATTCTTATTATGAATATTGGGTTGGCCAAAAAATCCGTGCGGTATCAAATTATAAATGAGAGATATGATGAGATTATACATTTACATACAGGCCATGTCGGTCTACAATATTTCGGATAATTTTAGAATTCCTTGTCATAAAAACTCCTATCTTTATTTCTAAAAGTATCGTTTTGATGAATTTTGTAAAAAGACCGAAACGAATAAAAATCTGAAAGGGTTTTGTCGGGCGAAAACCGTGGATGAGCTAGCCAACCTAATTGCAATAGTTTTAACGGCTTCGTAAATATGTATGTGGCTTGGCATTATCATGATGAAATACGACACCTTTACGATTCGCCAGTTCCGGGCGTTTTTCATGAATTATAAACTTAAAACTTTCCCGCCTATTCTAAAATGCGTGCTTTATTAAATATTTCTAAAATTACCATAGACAATATAAAGTTTTAAAAGAAAAGGTTTTTTTTTTCAAGTTAGGTATGGTTCCAAAATGGCCATCGTAAAGATATAACGATTTCCCGCTAAAAATATCAGATAATTAAACTACTGAAGAAAAATTACAATCTAAGACCTGGCAGTATGGCCAATTAGACGCCGTACGCTCTATTTACATATATTGCGGCGGAACGGAATGGAAGCCTTATCAATATCGTTACAAATTCGCTTCCATTCTGTTCTGCTGCAATATAAATTAGCCTTAGCATGTTTCGAAGGACGAAAAGTTTTACTTCTATTAAATTTATTATAAAATTATTAAATTGTAGTAATGCCATAACAATGTTTAAGAACACTCAACAAAACTATAAAACATACACGTATGCTTCAGAAAAAACGATACTTAATAATTACAATTAAATTAATTCCATTATGAGCAGTAAAAAAATAAATATAATCTCAACGTTTTAAACAAAAAAAAGCAACATCTGTATGTCATCTGTATATATTTGTATTCCATTATCACCGTGATGTGAAGTGACTCTAATGAAAAGTAAATAGAACATGTAAATTATAATATTTCACAAAGACTTCTATAAGGTCTAGACGTTAGGCGACATATCAAAAACAATGATTTTACCAATTCGTGTTCTTTATTATCACGCTTCTATGTTCCTGATAATCATGATAATTTTTCGTAGAACCACATATTTCCACTGATAATTGATAAGGCAAATAACATAGACATGTGCCACTATACCTACCGAGAATTGGATTTTTAATATAATTGAAATATCCATTGTTCGCAAAAATATTCAGCTTTTTAGGACGCAACAGTGGTTGTGGTGGACGAATGGGTGGGGGAGGCGGCAACGGAATTAAATATTTACTTGTTCACTTTATAAAAAGACTGTTTATTCGGACAGAACACAACTTAACGCTTAAATTACAAGACACGTCTCAGTGTGGATGACAAGAATGACATTACGTTAAGTTAACATAGAGAATACAGAACAAACTATAGAGGTGTTCCAATACACCACATTCGGAAAGTATGAAGTCAATTCAAGCGTTGGTACTGAATATTCGTCACGTTTTTTAGACCTATTGCCATTGCAATTCTAGATCATTTAGTAGTTACGCTTCAGTGGTCAACCAGCGTCCACAGTAAAACTTTGAGAGATTACAAACAATTCAATACCAAATATTAACACACTGTTTGTGATTTATATACTGTTTCCGATGATGAAGAGCTGTGGTTTTGCAACCTATCAATATCAACCAGTTTATATATCCCACTGTTGGGCAGGGGTCTCCTCTCAGGCGAGGGTTTAGGCCATAGTCCGCCACGCTGGCCCAACGGGTTGGAGACTTCAAACGTTTCCCAGGGTTGTGAACTTTCTTCGATGTGCAGGTTTCGATGTTTTTCTTCACCGAAAAGCTCAGATTGAGGTCTTACCATTAGACTACAACAGCGTTGACCTGTAATACTTCGTTATTTCCACATCTCCATGCTACCGATTTGTCAAAATACCGAATTGCTTTTGGCTGGCAAAACACAACCTTACACCGTTTATACTTTTGGTTGATAAGGTCCTAAAATAAGGCATAGACCTTTATAGACGACTCAGGTTCCTTACAGATATCATGGACGGTATAGGCTGTAGCTCTTATAGATTTGATATTCATCCTTAATTGTATAATATGCCACTTTTATTTACAATAATTTAAAGTGAATAAAAACATACTAAAAACAGGTTATTAATAAATTTTAATTACTTAATTATCTCATTACCAAGCACTTTTTTTTATATTAAGTACGTATGTACAGTCAGTATGAAGAACTAATTTTTCATGTCTTCATTACAAGAAATTAATTAATTTTGTTTGAAGTTGACGTAATAGAATTATTAAAAATTCCTTAGGATAGCAAATAGGACGGGCAAGTCGTGCGCCTGTTGGTGAGCGACACGCCTGTCCATAACATCTTTAAATCGCAAAAATCTGAGGGCATTGTCTCTTCACCCGTGATCTTGAGACATTGGTCATTCTCGGACTAGTGTGTTCACTACCTAATTTCCGTGGCAATGTTATTATTTGAGTATTCGATTTTTTTTATCGTACAATACTATTTAATATTCGAGTATCGTATCGTGAAATGTTATTTAATAATCAAACGATAATATACTCGAATATTTAAATAATGAAATTGCCACGGAAATTAGGTAGTGAAGACTTGTCCGAGAACGACCGATAAGTTGAGAAGTCCCACGTGCCTGTGATTTCACCAGCACCCTTCAAAACCCAAAACGCAGTAATTCCACAGATTGCTTAATAGTGTTTACAATAGTGCTTGGCGCGGCTGAAATAAGTAAGGTAGGCAGTACTTCCATGGACGAACTCTTCCACAAGCAGCTCTACAGCTACTAAAAAGTTATATTATGTTGTATATATGTAATTGTTCGAGAAGCATTATAATTGCCTGATTCTGGTTGTATCGTAGCCATCTTTTATAACTTTGGAGCGGACAAACTGCCTCTACCGGCCCCTGTCTGCAGCCTTGACCTGATTTTGTGCACTCTCAATATTTCCCGCCATTTATTTTCTTTTATGAATTCCTTGTACTATGAGTACCGTAGCAACGGAATTCATTCCGGGGCACTTCCCAGAACACTCAGACCCGAAACAGTTTAGAAACGTTAATTTCCTAATTTTGTCCTTCTCTGAATCGAACCCAAGTCCTCAACATCCAGTATAAACCGTTGGGCCACCGAGATCATCGATATGATAATACGTCGGTGTTTTGCAGAAAGCGCGAAAACGCCATTTCGAGTAATTTTTATACAGAGGAGCATGTTTTAGTTTTTCGCGACTGTTTTAAAATATATGCGTCCTGTTTTAAATTTTCTAATTTAAAAACTTAAATTTAATTAAAACCTAAATTGAATTTTAAAATATGTTGTAAATATTTTAAAACAGTCTTTAAAACCTAAAACATGGTTCTCTGACAAATTTTTCGAGATGGCGCTTTCCTTGGCGAGTCCGCGTTTAGTAGATAGGGCTATCTACTAAACGCGGGCGTATGTATGCATTAATAATAATAATAATCACAACGCACATACCCGGAGCACCGCGCTAGGGAAACCCTCTATTGCGGGTGCCATGATAACCTGAAATTACATCCAAACTCACGACAGAAATAAATGTAGGTCATACGAATATTTATCCCCCGAGAACCCGGAATCTTTACGTAGCAGTCCGGTAACCGTTCGGTCACGGAGGCAGTGAAATTTGTGATAATTAACTTTTGATATCGATATATCTACTTATTGTAAGGTTTATAAAAAGTAAATATTGTTGATTGTATAACTTATCACTACCACAAACAATGCGGCAGCAGTGTGGCGGCAGTGCGGCAAAGCGCACGCTTTTGATTAGATACTCGGAATAATGACTCAGATAGGTATTAGTAGATTAGACAACCTTGATCAGGCTTTACTATCATATCTTCAAATGGAGTTTGTAAAACTGCGCGCTTGTGATGATTAGCAAAGGTGTGGTTTGATATGTAAGATTATTTTGACATTTATCTTGATTTTAAAAAGAAATTCTGTACAAAGCTGTCTTTTTTCTTTTCGAAAATTATAAGTATCTGAGCCGGTGTAATTTTGAAACCATGTAATTTAACGGAACACGGAACGGAACCACGACCAACAGATATTATTCAGTTTTGATTAGTTAATATACTTAGGTAGGATACAAGAAGACCTAGGTGATCCAACGGTTTACACTGTGCTGGATATGGAGGTCCCACGTTCGATTCCCGGTAAGACAAATTTGGAAAACAAGCATTGGTAATAACAAACAAACAAACAAACAACCACTCACTCATACAAGCAAACAATCGGCGCTGGTATGAGTGAGTGGTTTTAGTCTGCCGCCAAGCAGTAATGTGAGCATTACTGCGTTCCGGTTTTGAAGGGTAGCGGTGCTGTTGAAAATACAGGCACATGGGACTTCTCAACTTATGTCTCAGGGTGACGGGCGCAGTGGCAGTGCCCCTAAAATCTTCGCGGCTTAAAGTTCTCGAGTGGCACTGCAATTGTTATGAACATGCGTGTCGCTTACCACCAGGCCTATGACTTGGTCGTACGGTCACTTGGTATTATAAAAAAATAGTGTTCTGGGTCTTCTCGTGGTCTTCTCGTTATTCCGTGGCTCTGGTACTCATAGTTCACGCGATTCCCTAATTAGAGATCAGGTAATTAGTGTGTCTGTGTGGTTCTTATGATTAATATTATTATTAAATTTGTTTGTTTGTATGGAGCTCGCTCGCAAGACCGTTACGCTATAGAATATAAAATTTTTTGAATTGAATAAAAATCCGTAAATTTAAAAAAGTACGTTAATATGTTAACTTTTCACATTGATTGGTGCCATTGTATTTTATGTAAAAACCAAAGGGCCATATAAAATACATATGGTATACGAAAAAGACGTGTCACGTTTCGTTTCAGCTCGAACTTGCGAAAGGCGAAAAAGACGTTGTTTTTTCCGCTCGTGTAATAAACGAACATAAAGCTGACCGGCTTAATGCGATTCCCAGTCGATAAGTGCGATGACTCCTTTACATTGCCAATGGAAGCGAATTTTTGTAACGAAATTGTACATTGTGTAGCATAATAGACTTTATTGCAATTGTGTAAAGTACAAACTATATACAATACGGTAGATGTGGCAATTCCCGAAGCATGCGGGAATAATCCGATAGACGCGCGACCTGTCATCGGTCATTCTCGGACTAGTGTTCAGTACCTAATTTCCGTGGCAATTTTTATGGCAGACTACTTCGCCTGTCGAAGGCGACGCAGTCGACTTGCCATTTCGGTGCAAATGGCGTAGTCTGACGAACGTGGCACACGACTTACTATTTACACCGGGTACTGGAAAGTCGCCTGACGACTTGGTGTAAATGCGCCATAACACCGCACATATTGCGCAAAGCTCCCATTTCTATGTCATTCACACTACTTTCATGTTTTTTCTGTCACACCCAACCCTCATTGTCATGATGTAGTGAGCAGAGAGAAGGGGATGCTTCTACGGTTTGGTCATGTAGAAAGAATGAATGTTGGTAGATTGACGGCACAAATTTAAAGAGCGAATGTTAATGGAGGCGCGAGGAGAGCTAGACCTCGGTGTACATATCTCAATCAATTGGGGATATCCTTAAAAAAGACCGGATTAAAAGTACCAAGAATAAACGGGCATGGATGAAGAAACCGATGGGGGTGAAGGAGGCGAAGGCGTTTGTCAGAAACGTAGCAGATGGAGGTCCATAGTCTATGCCTACTCCGGTGGATGACAGGCGTGATGATATGTATATATGTAAAACATAACTAATTTCTTATGATTTTTGCATTTAATTTTTTATCATACTGGTATTTCAGAGGTAGGTATTATCTACTCAATGTGTTTAATTTGTATATTATATTTATACCCAGCCTACATAATCTCTGCTAATTATTGATAACTAAATGAAATTTGTTTTCGAAGTTATTTTGTAACCTTTAATATGATTTTGTTCATCTTTATCCAGTTTAACATGATAATAGAAACGAATTACGTACAGCGTTGCCTTTGAAGTAGTTTGTTTGTTAGTATAATATATATATATATATATATACTTTTTCTTCGACCTCAATTATAATATTTGAATACTAATTAGTACTATAACCTTACATGTTAGTTATACACCTTGAGGGTTCTTTTTGCGTACGGGCAATGGTGGTCAGTAACGGCCACCGGCAGCTTAATTTTCGTTGTTGTCTGACATATGACGTATTGTGTTATTTTCAGTTTAGTTTTCCATATATATTTCAGTGGCAATTTTCATTACTTAGGTATTCGAGTAAATTATCGTGAAATATTAAATAATATTTCAGGTTTACCACATTCCAATTTTATAATACTTCATGATAATCTATAATATTTAATAATAGAAATTGCTACCCAAATTAGGTACAGAAAACATACTTGAAAATTGCCTGTTTAAGTGCTACATCAGATTTTTATTATAAACAAAACGTTTTCACAAAAAAAGGGTCAACAAAACAATGGACGGGGCTAGCTACAATCTCCACTTGTAAACTAAATATTTTGTGATTCGGTAGGCTTCAAATTTTGCTGATAGTACAACCAGAAATGAAACTACTGTAAGTTTGCAAGAGTATCTAAAAAGAAACAAGAACAAAACTGTGGCGCCTGAACTAATCCTCATAATACCCATCCAAAGCGTTTCCTCTTAGGATCGTTGTATTCTGTACGAGGTACAGTTAAAAGGTAATAATGCTAGTTATTTCACGACTCATCAACCACAAAACCAATTTAATTTCCATAGGAAATACTGGATCAATCCGGTAGTGCATTCAACAAAACAAAGTAGAATATAGCAACTACATATTACAGCAATTTTAATTAATTTTACGACGATTTTAGTGCTTGCATTTCATTTGTGTTTTACAGTTTGTATAGTACCTAGTTACAGTAGAAACCTATAGTTTTCTTACGGTTGTGGAAAATTCTGTAAAATTTGTAATGAAAAGTAATGAAATTTACACTTTTAATTATGTAATGATGAAAGCGTATGTAGAGCAAGCACAACAAACAGTTCTGTAGGAAAACGTGATTAGTCTCTTGACCTTTTATGTTGACGTTCATATTAAAGTTTAGAAAACCAATTTTCAATTTCAGACCTGAAACAAGGAATCACGGGTTCTATAAAATGTTTATTATTGGTTTTTCAGCTTGAAGTCTGAAGCCCTCTCTCGTGCCAGTTTGGTCGTGCGACTCGTGCGTGACCTAATCGCCAATTAGGAGATATTTGATGAACATTAAACAGGTCTTTCTCGGGTTAGGGTTCTGTCACGGTCTAATCTCAGTGGCAATTTTTATTATTTTAGTATTCGAGAATATTATTATTAAGTATTCGAATTTTAAATAATGTTTCCCAATAATACATTCAAATATTTAAATAATAATAATTGCCACGGAAATTAGGCAATAAACAAAACAACAAACAACTGAAAATACATTGAATATATTCGAGTGTAGCATATTTTCGCACCTAGCACCAAATTCTTGATACTTTAATTCTTTAGTCAATTTTGTAGGCATATTATCCATTTGCTATGCACTAAAAATATCGTGTTTCTGACCATGTTTTTTTAGGTGCTAACCCCTATGGCTAACAATTGAGTCCATACATAGCTCAGATATCTTGCACTTCCTCACACTTGTTTAGAAGTATTTTAGAAACCACCACCTTAAAAATGCAGTTGACAGGAATCATAACCGATTACATCAATATGTAACGTCGGAACGTTGACTGCATAATAAAATTTGCTGGCACTAAAACTGCCAATGAATGTTGGACAGGTTAAGTGTCTTGCAAATTGAACGATTTATTGCACCAACGTCAGCGACGTGCGACAAAGCAAAACTTATGACGTCGGTGTGTGTACTGATTATGACATATTGTTTTATGCAAATCAAAGGGTGTATCCACATGTTACTGTTTTTGTATTGTTGACTTTGTGTATTGTACTATGTTAAATATTTGTACATACTGAACATACACACAAGCGCTTACTTGCTAATAATAAAAGTAACATGTTTTTCTATGAGTACTTAGTCTTACTTTTTTTAATGCAATCAACGAAAGGAACCAAACCGCACTGTAAGATGTTTATTATGTGGAATGTAAATATGAGTTAGTTAGGAAATTTTAGTTAGTAAAGAATATTGTGTGTATCTGGTTTATGTTCTACACTTTTAGGACATAATAAATATTGGTGTAAGTTTTAATTTTGTGCATTATCGTAGTTGTATTTTACAATAATCCAAATACGTCAGATTGCTGGGCAATAAATTCTTTTACCAAAGTTGTCCGTAATTTGTTTTACGCTAATAATACATACAGACTGTCGGTTTTACCTCCGTAAACATTCTTGTATTTTCTACGTTGAAAGGTATTTGTCAAAGGAACATAAATTGATATTATTAATGTCCATGTGAAATCATAATTATTGTTTAAAGTATGTAGTAGACAAAACAAGAAGTATGAAAGAAATTATTTTCGTTTCGTGCAGACCAGTGTGAGCCGACGTCGTTTGTTCGATAACGATCGATTGTAACTGGTTGAAACCAGATTGGAAGAGTCGGTCGTACTGACCGCCGCCAGCTAGCGCCGCCGCTGCTATCGTGTTCAATAGATCTATTTAGACAACTTCTTTAGTTTACATTTTACGTCGGTGTTGTAGGTAAACTATGCTTTTCCGAGAATCGGGTATTCTAAGCGGCTTCCGTGCAGAATATTTAGTGGTTTTAGGTGTTTAGTAAATAACACGTCATAAAAGTGACAGTTACTGAATATCATAATTTTTATCCGACCACGGACACGCCCTCGTGCGTGTAAATATTTACACAACGGAAAGCGCTTTTCAAGAAAAAGGTTCCTGGTGCAAATTTTGATATTTTGGCACTTTGATTTTTGTGTTTATTGTTTTTTATTTAAGGCCTTGTTCAGTTGTGTTTAAGTAGATAGTTCTACTATCTAACTATCTATATGATTTTTAATCTATATGGCCTAGTATGTATAACACAAAACAGATTTTCAATACAGGAAAAAATGAATATTTCTTTGTAATAGACGACGGAAATGAGGATATAGCGTTGTTATTTCAGAAACCATATTGTTTTCTGAATTCCCACTAATATTGTACCTATTTGTACTATCTTTTTTTCATATATATAGAGGTATTTATATAATACCGATGGACATATTTAGAGGAACGCTAAAAAAAGAGGTGATATATGATTACAACGTTCATAATTATTATATATATATAATATCACTGGCTACATAAAAACGAATATATATAGATATTTAATAGAATATTGTGTGTGCATTGACTTACAAATAAATGGACGACGGGTCTAATACAAAAACCACGAAAAAAATGTCCCAAGTCAACCTATTTAAACGTAGTGACATGTAAAGGAATATGAAAAAGCTAAAACGTTGAATTTAAATTGTAATGTCATCGCAGTATTGTCTAATTTTGCTTGCTTCGCTGTCAGTCGAACAAACGAAGACTAAAGCGTGAATGACGCTCTGTATACGATTTTAACGCCCTATAAGTTCGGACACTTTTTAACGCGGACCCGACGTCATATAATTGTAAGTCAATGTGTGTGTGTGAAAAATAGAATAATTTTTCCTCATAAAATCCGTTTTATGTGGCGCTATTGCAGTGAAGTATATGGAGTTTGACAATTTGGATTTTAGATCGTTCTTACCATAAACAGCATAGAGTTGGAATTACATCTTAAGTGTAAGACTTGCTGTTAACAATGTACAATAGATATATGAAAAATTGTATGAAAAGAACCCTTACAAAGCAAGTGTAGTTTTATCACTGTTTTCGAATACTGTGCAACAGTGCTATGGATAATTTATGTCGTGGTTTAATGAGGAAGAATTGCATAATTATTACGTTCATATGATTTCGTTTCCATGACAGAACTGCGTTGGAACGATTATCTTAATTGAATTAAACAAGGTACAGTCTTTTATTGCAAACGTAATAGAAATAACCACGAACAAATGGCTCTCGTGTCGTTCGGCAATACTTGTGTTTATAGAGATCTAGAGTACATACAATGCGTTTAAAAAAAGGAGGGGTATTAGATGCCATAAATATTGAAAAAGTCTATATGATTGCAAATGAAACTAATCTTTCGGATCTAAATATCACGCATTTGTTTTTCAAACAAATCAAAGTTTCGAGCTCTTTAAAGGTGCATGTTCTCAGTTGCCTCTTTTAAAGAAAATTCGAGTTTTGTTTCTGTTTGGTTATGTTCTCCATATAGTTATTATTGGATACATAGGTTTAGATTCTTTTATCAATTATGGTGACTTTCGTTCACAAGTTGCTTCCATGAACTTTCTTTTAATCTTTGCAACCGAAGCTGTCTTGACGGTCACTCAAATTGCACCATCATTATTCAGCGGACTTATTCAGCCGTTCGTTAACCGATATACACACATTTTCAACTAGCAAATAAAATACAATTCGTTATAGGTCGTAACGATGGCACATTTTGATTCGCTCTGGGCCTTTTGGAGGGAAAAGTGTCGTTTTTATTTTGACTTTCAATTATTTTGTGAAGTCTAGTTTAAAGTGAAATAGGATAGTGATATTGTGCCTTAATCGAAGATTAAAACGCGAAATTATACGAATCTCGAACTAAAATACCCGTATCGGCCCGTTCTAAGGAATCCCGAGTCAATCCAAGCACGCCGCCTCAAATTGACTATCCTCATTGTGGCGGCCATATTTACAGAAACATAATTAAACGAAGACATGGTTCAAAGGATTTGTATCCAAGCCAAAATTATTTATAAAAAAGGCACATTTTAAATTTCGATCTGTGATCGGAGATAATTTCAAGTAGTAGTAAAATGTTTCATCCTTCGGGACAGGCTAAGGCGTGTAAACCATACTGCCTGGTCTTAGAAACTAAATTCAAATTTGCAAAACTAACAAACGTTTCTTTATAAGTTTTTACCCTTTTGTTTGTACAAGCCAAGGTTCCTTAAAGCCTTTTCATATACCTACTATAATATTGTCCTTCTTTTGATGGAAAAGGCAATAGGCGCCTGTTCTTATACAATTTATATCATTTATAGTTTACGTTGCGGATTGACATAATTATGTACCTAATTAATTTAGTTTTTGAATGAATAAATTATAATTTATGTCATATTTATGTCATATTTCACGAAGAGTAGAAAGCTTGATGTTATATAAAAACAGTGACTAAAGAAAAATATGTAAGCAAAACATTCCGAACTTTCAGAAACAAAACTTTCCGAACCGTCAAAAAATAAAAAAGGCTCCTGCCCTTCTGTATGGAATCGACATTTTGACTACTGATACAGTACCTTGTTCAGTTATAGACAGTTTCTCTCTTATTACTTAGGTATACACAGTATAATGATCAATATCGATATTGAGCTCAATGTTTTGACTTGTAACATCAATAAATCGAGTATATAATATTGCCAATTTGTCAAGATAATGGATTCATCAGTTTGATTAAACCAATTAGAAATGTCTGTTCGAATTGATTGACAGCTTTATAACAACAAGATTATTATGAAGTCGTACCTGGTATATAATGCGGTTATTTATCGGCTTGAAGTTATTGAGTAAATTTCCAGGTCAGTTTTGCGACAATATTGATTAATTTAAGAAAAAATCTTTGTACGAAGGCAAAATTACTTGTAATTTTTATTTATTTGCAATATAAATTTTACTTTTTTGTTTCTTTACTTTCTTTTTTATTTTTGTAAATCTTCATAGAACATTGTATATTTGTACATATAATTCTGAATAGTATTATGGACTACACTCTTCATGGAAGTAAATGGTTTTGCATTTGATTAATACAAATACTTTCTATAGTACACAAGGACAAAAACAGGGGCAATAAAGAAACAAAGACAATACAACAGACGCCCTTGTTATAAGGTAGCCATCCCTTGCAATCAACCTTGGGGTGACAGAATAAACTACGCACACACTCACAACGCAGAATAATATTACTTAAATGCTTTTATCGCATTTTGCTTTGTCACATTACAAGCTACGAGCTTTTATAAAAATAAATTTGTTATAATAATTACAACATCATCACTGAACAGTTTCCGTGCATACAATAAGCTTCGCTATTAGGTCGAAAGTGGCTAGACATATGGCTAAAGCCTGATTCCTTTGAGACTTAACAGA
>NW_020654972.1:4902752-4952941 GCF_003589595.1 Hyposmocoma kahamanoa | reverse complement strand
CTTATATGGTTATTGTCGTTATAGGAAGTCATTGTAGATTACTTAAAGTGGGCAATATTATGTCTACACAAAGGCTTTAATCTTATTTACACATCTATTAGGTGAGCAGTATAAATTGATAAGATTTAGCTTATCTTTCACGAATTACTAAGTCACAAAATATGTAGACTCATATTTTTTAATGTATATTACAACAGGTTCGTTCTTGTTTGTAAAGCATAGTGGGGGGACATCACTCGCCCAAAAATACAGAATAAAATTAATTGACATGACTTAATCACTTACTAATAAATCACAATTTTGTTTTTCAGATATGTTTTGTTCGCCTCTCGACTAATTGGTAATATTATCCAAACGAGGCTGCAGATCCGTTTTTCTTCGAATTCGTATAATTCGATATGTATTTGAAAAAGTTTTTTGTATTTGTTACGGTTTGTAAATTTTTTTCTTTTTTGCAGTAGCCACCTTTGTACATTATTAATTTATGGTTTATGTGATTGTTTTATGCAATCTGTGCCATAGCACAAAAAAAGTATAAACTCTTACTTAGTACACAGAAACAGAAACATTTTTCTGTTTCTGTGTAAAAGTTTGTATTTTAAACTAACTGAAGAACTGAACGCGTGGTCTGCAACTGCATTATTATTGAAATGCAGTACGATAGCAGTTTAGTTGCAGTCTTGACGCAATTAGGGTCAACAGCGTTCGAACTGCTTTTTGAGAGCGCTCCATTGCATAGACAATGACATAGAAATTCGGAACTATTATTCATAGAGAATAAGTAACAAAGGAAATTGATTCCTCATTGCTATCTACTCCTTGATATGTATATTATTACGACGAATTCATGCAAGTGCATGTCGTTCATTTGGTGCTTCATTGACGTAATTGTAATTTTGACAAAATTGAATTAAATATTATCTTAATACATCTCTAACATAACTACCGTTTATGTTTGAAGAAAAATCGACAGTAAAAACACAGTTAAAATGTATAAATATATATTGTAAAAATACACAAAGTGTTACTTCATAAATATGACATAAAATAAAAAATCAATTCACATTTCTTGTAAGATTACTAGAAAGTACAATTGCGTCATTGTAGCAGCAAATGAACGATGTGTAAATTTCTTGATACCTAATATAAAAGCTGCTACTGCATCTGTCACCTCGAGGCATTCAAAACCCTTTAAAACCGGAATGCAGTAGTGCTTATATTAGCTTTCTGAAAGCTTTACTGCTAATATATATCGATTGTGTTTATGGAGCCGGTTAAAATCTTACTTAGTTTTATTCATTTTAATTACAATCTAACAGGTCATTTCTTGTATAATCAAACTTGGACATAGAGCTTGGATTCTTAGTGACATAGAGCTCGTTATAATTATTAATACAAAGAACGAACACTTAGAAAAAAATACTACGATTCGGCTGGATTCGAATCAACGTCTTCTACCAAACTGGACCAGACGCTCTGTCGCTCACACTCAACATAGCCCCGTACTAGGGAAACCCTCTGTCGCGGGTACCATGGACACATGCAAGACAACCACAAATTACACCCAAACCCACGAGAGAAATAAATGTAGGCCACACAAATATTTCTCCCGGCCGGAAAATAGAACCTGGGACCTCTGCGTGGCAGTCTGTTTTTTTGTGTTGTTGCAGATCCTTGTTTTTGTTTTTTTTAACAAATTTCTTGCAGTAGCGCCATCTGTGAGAAATATATTTCTTCATATAGAGTCAATATTAAGGTTTCAATTGTCAATGGAACCACAACATAGTCATCACAGTTCTGAATTAAGGTCATATTTACTGCGTAATAAGTCACTTTAGTTTTCGACAACAGGGTGCCATATTATTGTGAAGTTATTGAAGGT
The DNA here is from genome assembly GCF_003589595.1 of Hyposmocoma kahamanoa. Classification (NCBI taxonomy): domain Eukaryota; kingdom Metazoa; phylum Arthropoda; class Insecta; order Lepidoptera; family Cosmopterigidae; genus Hyposmocoma; species Hyposmocoma kahamanoa. Next base: position 4,951,059 of record NW_020654972.1, on the reverse strand, counting down.
ATGTAATATTGTGCAACGATTTACTTTATTTTATTTATGTCGTTATCCCATTAATAAAGCGCAGATAGTGTAAGACTAGATAGATTTTATGAATGGGGAAATACCGGAAAACAACAAATATCTGGAAAGTTACTAAGTAAGTTTTTTGAGAAAAAAGTACTTCTAGATATGTTTTTTATATCGTCAAGTGACGGGATGAACTAGTCGTGCGCTTTATGGTAAGCTACATGCCTGCCCATAACAGTTGCAGTGCCACTGAGAGCTTCAAATTGCAAGGATCTGAGGGACACTACCACCGCGCCCGTCACCCTGAGACATAAGTTGACGAGTCCCATGTGCCTGTAATTTCGCAGTAACCCTTACCCTTTAAAATCGGAACACAGTAATGCTGACATAATTTCTTGGCGGCAGAAATAGGTAAGGTGGCAGTACTTCCCTGGACGAACTCTTTCACAAGGAGCTCGACTGCTACTAAATATCAGGAATAGATAAAATTGATAATTGCAAGTTGACATTTTTTATACAAAATATACCTACTAACTTTTTTAGTTTTTATTGAGTGATTTTAAGTACGAAAAGTAACATTTTAAAACGGGAATAAACGGGATTAAACAATTTAATAGGTATTTGCAAACCTACCTACTATCCTGATACTTCAGCCAAGTTCCACTGGCCGTGGTCATGGGTTTACTCGTACTAATTAGGTGTGCAGGTGCCTATTGGTTGTTTAATCGCGTTTATTTCCATTTAAAAATGTTAGTAATTTTTTTATGATACCAAGTGAAGGAACGAGCAAGCGGGCACCTGGTGGTAAGCGACATTGGACAGACCATAACAGGTGACACTCAGAGCTTTATGATACAACGCCACTGCACCTGTTACCCTAAGATATAATTTGACAAGTCTCATGTGCCTGCCAACTGCCCCCGTGGTCGAAGGGTTACTATGATGGACTGCCACGCTGTCTCGGGTTCGATCCCCGGGCCGAGAGAAATATTTGTATGGCCTATATTGTGACTGAGTTTGGGTGTAATTTGTGGTTGTCTATATGTGTGTTCATGGCACCCGCGATACAGGGTTTCCCTAGTGCGGGGCTATGAGTGTGTGAGCGCGTTACCTGTAAATTACCAGCATCTTTACCCTTCAAAACCGCAACGCAGTAATGCTCACATTACTGCTTGGCGGCAGAAATAGGTTTTTTTATAACATCAAGGAACGGCACGAACAAGTCGTGCGCCTGATGGTAAGCTACACGTCTGTCCATAACAGTTACAGTGCCACTCAGAGCTTTAAATTGCAAAGATCTGAGGGGTACTGCCACTGGGCCTGTCACCCGGAGACATAAGTTGACAAGTCCCATGTGCCTATAACTTCACCAGCACCCTTAACCTTCAAAACCGGCACACAGTAATGCTGACATTACTGCTTGCAGAAATAGGTACGGTGGCAGTATTTCACTGGACGGACTCTATCATGAGGAGCTCTATACTGCTTCGAAATTTAATAAAATTAGTATAACGCAACGTGTAGTTTAAAAGTATACAAGCGAAAGTTGACTCACAGTCAAACTGAGTAGGTAAGTAAAGAAAGAAAATATTGATTGTATATCAATGTATCAGTTCCAAACATTTACGCTTTATAAGTCGTTGCGAGCCAGCAGTTTCCAACGTTGGAAATTTTCCATGCAAATTTTATCGGAACAATGCGACTCATACATACATCGTCGTGTACAGTTTTAACGGAGGTTCATGAATTGTTTTGTGTAGAGTCTTTTAAAGAAGTCATTATTATAATTCTTGGTAGAAAAAAGTGATTTAAAAAAATATTAAATCTAATTATAGTCAGGGGGGTAAAGATGGACACACTTTATTTTGAGTGAAATATTTTGAGCTCTAGGAAGAACAGATAAAGTCTTATAATAATATAAGAATTATGAGTTATTACTGCCTTTGTTTATCAGCTTTACATGTTCTAAAAATCATTACGCTAAATTGAATACTTATGATGTCTAAGTCTAAAACGTCCAAAATGTGTAAGATGAAGTAAGAGGAAGTCATCGTATATTTGTTACAAAGGCAACGTATACCTCGTATTCTCAATATTTCAAAACTGTGAAATGGGTTTTTTTCGCCTTTTGGATTTGGAACATAGTAGCGACATCTCTTTAAAACCATTTAAACTAATTTGTTTGTCTGTTTTATCGACTGAGAGACTATAGTGCTAACTCTTTAGACTATGAGTTAAGGCTTCAAATCTCTTTTGTCCCGTGTTCCTTTTACCCTTTATAGGCCACATGGTTACGGCTTATAGTCAGCAAACAACAACAACAACGAATAACAAAAACAACAATAACAACAACAACAAGAACAACAAAAAATATACGCGATTTAGAATAAAGAATATGTTTTTGTACACTTGGCCATAAAAGCCATTAAATACAATAACTGTACATACATTTTAAAGTCTTTTCAAAGACTTTATGAAAAGAAAATCGATAATGTAAGTTAGACGTTATTTCGATTTATGTACGCAAATGTCTGTGTTTTAATTTTGGTACTCAGTTTAATATTTGTTATTTTCACACTGAATTTACCTTACTATCAATATTTGCAGCAAAACAAAACAGAAATGTACCGTATTTTCCATAGGACGAGTAATAAATCAAAAGCTACACCGCAAATTATACCGTGTGGAATTTTTGCAGGCATGATTATATATAGTTACGTAGTATAATGTATATATGTCAAATACCGTCACAAATATAGCACTAATGTAAATATTTTCGTGGGCGAAGGTAATTGATGGTGCAGATCAGTTACCTGTACTTTAGGAAAATTTTAAACATATTTATAGGAAGTACGTCATCTTTAAAACCAAATCCTAATTTTTTAAATTTGGAAAAAAATCATCTTTTTGATAACGATTCATACGTGAAAATAAAAATGGAAGTGAATTAATTTGCTACTCCGCGAATCTAGTGAAGGTTAAATAGTGAACCTTTTTTGGACTGAATACTTTTTCATTCAGCTAATTTTCCCACCCTCTCTCCGCATAAAATGAATAAAATAAATAACACAAGCGCTACTACAGTCACAGACACCATCACCAAAAATATACGATATGTGTTTCGCCTCTCCATGCTCTCTCTTCATGCTCTCCATCCTCATGGGCTGTTGTTTGCTCTACGCTCGGCCGAAGAAATTTTCTTCGCCTGCATCTATAAATTTCATATGTGAAAAATTACCTTAAAAAATTCATGTCAAAACTTTTCCATCCGCTTTCGCTGTGATCATTATCGTGATCTCCTCAACGACAACTAAAACACATATGGAAGTCTCGTCCTTACGAATTATGTGAGTCTAATCAAAACACAAAATAGATTATCGAGGATAACATCTTCAATTCCTAAGTTTCGTCTTTTTTCCAACTATCCCTTTATTTATCTCCTGTATTTACATGTTTTTCTCCCTTACAAAACCGTATAAGTATTTAATATTATTATGTATGTATTATTAGTATTCCATCTACATATATATTATTAGTACTTTTTACGTAGAGTATTTTTGAAAATATTCTTTGGTGCTTAGCTTTGGTGCTCTTTTACATATTCCAAATTTAAAATTCTGTTGCACATTCACTTACTTTTGTTATACTTACTTATGTAGCAGTTCTATGACGTCACTGTAATTTAATGTCCAATAAAGAGTATTTCATTAATTCATTCATAATTTTTTTTTATATTATGTAGGCAGTAAATAAGCATACGGCCCGCCTGATGCAAAGCGGGCGACCAGGGGCATCTCGAGCTCCTTGCCGATCCTTTAGGACCCTTCTCAAACGCTAAAAAAAAATAAAGGACTCCATGCTGTATTCCTGCAGGAAATCCCCGACGGGGATTACACAGCCTAATTGTGCGTGGGAGAAAATTACTCTGAAACCGTTAAGTACGAGATAGACTCGGTTCCAGAATATGAGGATGGACTCCCTGCCGGTGGCGAGCGGCTCATTCATTTGAAGTAGTTGCTTGTATCCTGTTGAGAATCTCCTTTCGTCTGTCTGCTATTAAACAATCAGATCAACAGAGGTCACCATAACATTTTATTTTTATATGAATAACATGTATGTGCCAAGTATTATTGAAATCGGTTAACGGAAAGTGGGTGAAAACCAATAATTGTAATAAACCAGATTTATCTCCAAATTTGCCACGCTTAGGGGTTGAATATTTTCTTCAAAATTATTTTCGGTTCACAAATGTCGGAGAAATCGCGTAACATACACAAATCGTCGAGTTGAGAACCTCCTTTTTTATGATACCAAATACGGGAAGGAACAAGTCGTGAGTGGGGGCTTGGCGGTAAGCTACAAGCCTGTTTATAGCAGTTCCAGTGCCGACTACCACTGTACCAGTAATTTCACGAGTACCCTTTACCTTCAACGCCGGAACGCAGAAATGCTCATATTACTGCTTGGAGGCAGAAATAGGTAAGGTGGCAGTACTTCCTGGACAAACAAAGAGCTCTACTGATATGAAATCCTCCTTTTTTAAAGTCGGTTAAAACATTGCCATTATATAATGTTGATTTATTAACACCATCTCCATTTGGTGCCGTGTTTATTATTGTTTTTAGTTAGACTTCCGAACAGAGTTTCTAGACGGCTACAAATGGATTCTCTCATCGTAATTGTAAAACTCGCACACCATGTTAATTTAAAAAATGTTATAAACATGTGTTTAAATATTTGGCAGAATAATATTGTGTCGTATAGCATATTATACTTTTCCACATGTCTTATTATATGAATTTGTTTCGTCATTATTACAATTAATAATTTTTTTTTATTGATATAGTTCATTTTGTAATTGATTGTGATTTATGTGTTTCCATCATCAGTCATCGAACTCAACCTCAAACCAGTTCAAATTCAAATAATTTTTATTTCTAAGCAAATAATATTTGAAATCTTCATACTGATTAAACTCTACTGCTCATTCGTAACGCAGATTCCCCTGAGAAGAATGAGCAAAAAACTCTAGGATTTGCTCTTTGTAAACATGCATTTGTACACATTAATCATTTACAATACTTATTTTAAATATCATAAATTGAGACTACCTGCAAGAGCTAAACGGGTCACTACCACGGATTTTTGTCATCCAAGTACGCGGAAACTGTATAAAACCTTTAGTATAGGTAAAGTTTTTGTTTCGGTAAAGCTTTTGATTTCTGTAAAAATTATCTTATTACTTTGCCGCGTTTTAGTTGGCAGAATGCATCATAATACATTACAATTTTCAATACATGTAACCTGTTATAGTAGCTAAAAATGTAAAAATAAGAAACAAATAAAAGTAATAAATAAGATTAAAAATATAAATTAGAAATTACACAAAAAATATAAAAAAATAAACGTAAAATTATTGTTACTAATGGAGGAACTAATTTAGGGAGTTCATACTTTCTTTATCGTTTAAAAATGCTTGTAAATTCTAAAAAATCTTTTATTGAAATACATAAATAATTATCACTGACACGTAGCTACGTTTGTATATCTTATTATACTATTTAGAAACGTTGTTGGTGTAATTGGAAAAACAAATATACGTAATATAAACTTTTAAGACTTTAGATCCAGTGTGTGACATACGGTCTTTAGCTCGTACAACAATAATAATAAAAAATATAAAAATTAAAAAATGGTTCGATTTCAGTTTCATGTGTGGACACATACAGTGAGGGTGGTTTGTCGGAACAAAATGACTGACAATGGTAACACCACAAGTAATCAAGATGAAGGTAGTCGTCGACAGCTAAAAAGGATAACCAGATATGTCTGTTCTTAAAGCTGTCATCGGTAGCTAGCTGGCCAGTCTTAGGGACCAGTCAATCTGTGACCATGGAGCAAGTAACCGTTACGAAATATCGGGAAAATATAAATAAATCATATCGTGGTAAGAAACTTGTAATTAGTGATAATCAAATATCCATCCCTCCTAAGTAAATAATCGTAAGCTCACACAACCACAACTTTACAGGGGAATATTGAAATATATTGAAAGAACTAAAATGAGCTAACGTAACAAAAATTTGCAATTTACCAAAAATATACTTATTATTTTAATACTTTATAATTGCACTACTGAGTATAATAGAACTACATCAAAATGAAGTGATAAAATACACCTATTTTTGTCGCATACGATAAATTACGTAGTATGCAATTTTAATCTGAAAAAAAAACTTGAATGTCCAATAAAATGCTTTCTTGTTAATATTTTTAGCGACTTAAGCGGATTAAGATAACAGCGAGAATTACAAAGAATCATATCAAAACGTAGGTAAAGGAAGTTTAATGCCGGTATCAATGTTAATCCTATATATAATAGTACTATGTACGTCGTAAAAACCAGCTAATGGCATGTGATTATTTTATCGCATGTTATACGTCACACACGTCATCGATATTCGGCAATGTGGTTGGGATCGATTTACGTAAGTACTATGTATATGTAGGTAGTATATGTGTACTACCAACATATGACATGCATGTCTGTATAAATAGTATTTTATGCAATCGGTCCATAATGAGGGTTCTTAAAGTTGAGTACCGTGTTTAGGCCACGAGGCTTTGCCTAATAGGTACGAGATTTTAAGACCTAATTATGTAATGATTGGATACAATACTTTTTCTACAAGAAAATAAAAAAAAAACAACCAATATTCAATGTATATTTTGCGCAAGACATGACAACAAACTAAATTTCTTTTTTTAATGAGTTTTCACCATTGACTTACAATTATAGTTTTCACCCATTTATTTGGGTAGACAAAGGTTCCACCATACAGCCTCTTCATATATTTAGACGAAAGCTAAACAAACATTACAAAACAAAAAAACACCAAAAAGCTATCTCTTTGCTATTCTATAATAGAAGTGGCCGAGCACCGTTTAAAATTTGACAAATATTTTTTTTAAATAAAGGTTTATAGGCCAATTGCAAGATTTTTAGGCCAATTTAACTAATCAGGAGGCAGTAGAGCGTTTGAGTCGCGTCATGTTTGTTATTTTAATTAGCAAAAAATACAACGTACTTTTTTTGAAACTCATTATTTATAGGTCTGTGTACAGAATTCTAATGCTCAAGTACTGTGTACATAACTATAAAGAAATTTTTCAATTCGGCAGCGAGTACCGTAGGTAATAGAATTTTGATTAACTACTAAAAAGAGCGCCTTTGTGATCTGGTTTATAAAATTATAACTGGCAGATTAAAATACAGGAGTAGAAAAAAATCCGAGAGTCTGTTTCAGATGTGTCAAAATTTTAAGTTATACAAAACTTCAGCTATTCAGATCGATTTCATACTTACCTCTTGAGGTTTTTGAGTGCTCTGAAGCTTTGGAGGAGATTGGACGGGACCACAATCTCCACACAGTTGGCATTCCCAATTTACCTCTTTGCAAATTTGAATACGTAAAACTAATGTACAGCAAAGTAATAGTTTGGCCGAAGAGCCCGTGCGGTTTTTACCACTAGCTTTAAACAAAAAATATTTTTTTTTCTTTTAAAAGTCTTGTTATTGTCTATGATCAATTAAAGAACAATATTTTAACAAGAATAAATTGGCGGGTTTTTGTAGTTGTAGATTTTATATGAATTAATTTTTAGATTATGAGTAATTTTTAGATATTACATTTTGAGCCTCTTGTTCGTTTTGATGGCTCTCTAGCCAATGCTCAATAAATAACTAATAGACTAACAACATTAGCGCGTATTTAAGGAATAGACGGGAAAGCTTTAAGTTTATAATTTGTGAACACACCAGAACTATTGAATCGTAAAGGTATCATTATTTCATTATGATGATGTTCAAACACATGCTTTACAAAGCCGTCGAAAACTATTGCAGCTAGGTTCGGATGCATAGCCTTAGATTCAGATTTTCACTTGTTTTGGTCTTTCAAAATTCTTTGAATGGAAACGACATTGATAACAAAGAGATCATTAGAACTCAGAGCTGTATTTTATAACTAAAGATAGGAACTTTTATGGAAGAAAATTTATGAAATTACCCGACATTACTAAGTGACGGGAAGAACAAGTCGTGCGCCTGGTGGTAAGCGTCACGCTTGTCCATAACAGTGGGAGTGCCGCTCAAAGGGCCACTGCACCCGTTACCCCGAAACATAAGTTGAAAAGTATCATGTGCCTGTAATGTCATCAGCACCCTTTCCCTTCAAATACCGAACGCAGTAATACTCAGATTACTGCTTGGCGGCAGAAATAAGTAAAGTGACAGTACTTCCCTGGACGAACTCTTTCACAAGGAGCTGTATTGCTACGTAAACTTTGATATTTATTTTTTTAAATGTTTTTCATTTATTTGCAAGCTTAACACAGTCAATGTCAAATTTGTCTGAAGTTTATGAAATAAATAAATTTATTATTTATTATTTTGATACCCTACCTATTAGTTTGCACATACTACTTCGAAACCACGCCCTACCTTACTCGCCCAAACAAGCGTACACTAAATCCAGACCAACGACGTCATAACTCGAGGTCGATGAAGGTCAACGCCCGTACTTGACTTGCGCAATAATATCTTTTCGGAAATTCTCCATGGATTTCTTTTTATACGCTAAAAATTGTCTACATAGAGTATTCACATCACATTACGATGATACATCGTTTTATAACATCGTTATGTTGATTAAGGAATTTTACATAGAGCATGTAGAGCATACAAGGCCGCCGGTAGATAGTAATATCGATTACCAGTCAGTCAAGTAGCTTTACGTCGACTCTGTAGGCGATTACAAAAGGATAATTCTACCAGGCTGCATTAGTACTTTTGTAGTTTTGTTTTCATTCAAATAATAAGGTACATCTGTAGATACATTGTATTTCTAGGTTCGACAGCTTAAGCATATAAGTAAAAAATTATGATTATTTATTTGTTGTGTTGTTAATAATGTCGGAAGATGTGGTGAGAATATCGAGTAAATAACCAGAAATACAGACGAAATGTCATTTAATTTGTTTGAAAACTATTCTGCCAAATCATTACTGTGACAACTGTGCTCCGATTGGCCAGCCCGAATTCTAAACAATTGACGGGTATCGTCAATTGTTAGAGATATTGTCTTTATTACAATAAATACAGATAATTTTTGAACTCACAGGTCAGTAGTTGGCGCTGTACTATTTCAGTTTTCTAATTTGTGGTTTTAGCGCAAACGAGAGTTGTTATTTAAAAGTGATATATGGGTCATTTGCCTGATGAGTTGCCAGGGATGGATGGCCGTTATTTCGTCTCTATTTCTGGTTATACTTAATGGGTGAGAATGACATGGTTGGCACATATTTCCCAAAAGTTATATAACTCAGGTTGAAACAAATGAATTTGACTTATGTGCATTAGTCTGACGACTCTAGATTAACTCACTATTTTGCCTATAGTCGTGGTTTATGAAAATCGAAAGTAATTGTGAAACTTTATAATTTAAAGGGGCACTGACAATGACGATCCTGAATTTGTGTCCTTGATCCAGGACCGTGACTATGGAAAGTCATCGAATTTGATTAGATAATACCCAAAATAGAATCAAACTTCATACGAACGGAACAAAGCTATGCCTTTAGGTGTTTCCACTTTATACGGTGCCACGAAACTGCTAGTACAGGCATACTTACATTTACGAAATGTAGATATCTTAATTTCAGATATTTCGATCGATAACTACCTATATATGACGAATGAGGTCACGTATCACATATGGCGGAGGAGAGATTGGCCAAGCGCATCTTCTACTCTGAACTTGAGTGGGGTAGGTGGAAACGTGGATGTCATTTCCTTCGGTATAAAGATGTTCAGAAGCGACACACGAGAAGATGCAACGTGGAGCTGTTTCAATTTCAAAGATTTGACAGCACTGCGCCTTGGTGAAGGATTGTGAAGAGGCAAGTCCACGAGTTACACGGAGGCGTTAGCGGCAGCGTTCCGGACCTGGGAATTTGTATAATGTTCTTATGCAACTATTAGGATTTCTTATGCACCCTGACATATGAAAGCGGCTGGCGGGGCAGCGTGTCCTTGGCCGCAAAACAAACAAGCGGATCAGGAGCGGGGTAAGCCCGAAGCGAACGCGGGGCGATTGCGGACGCAATTACATTGAGTTATAGTTAATTATATTACATTGAGTTCTATGCAACCGTTCACACAGAGCGGCAGCGGCGAGGCGCGGTCCGGGAGCGGGGCTTTAGCGAGATTGCACGTTGTATTTCTTTACAACTCTTGTCTGTTATTATTAAAATTCAATATGAATTCGACCGAAGTTTCTTTTGCGTTGCTTCTGTAACAGTAATAAAAGCAGAAATTGTTGAAACAGAAGGAAAAGGAATTCGAGAAATTCAAAATTTTAAAAGTAAGTGGCCAGAACCAGTAAAGAGGGTGATAAGAAGGTGGGATGACGATGAAGGAGGCCCCATCGTCATACTCGTATACATCCATACCACCCTATCTATATACACCCCGTACAAGACTACAGTAAAGCCGTATTATCGCAATAAAAAATGTCCACTATAAATCATACTGAAGATTACCAATCTTGACATAGAGTAATTTGTTGATTTTACAAGTAATTTTTAGCGTAAACATCTTAAAATATCTTTAAATATTTTTTCTATCTTTAACCAACTTCAAAAAAGGAGGAGGTTCTCAGTTCGACTGTATTTTTTTGTATGTACTTATGAATATAAATATAAAACCTATAAATAAAAAAACCGACCTCAAAAGTTCGTGGAGTTACATCTATTTGCCAAGTTTTATTAGAAACGGTTACCGGTAAGTGCACGAAACCGGGTTCATCCCCTAGTTTGCCACCCTTAAAGGTGGAATACTTTCTTCAAATCTAAATGGGACCAATACTGAGGTACCCTCTTTCCAACGAAAAGAGAATCATCAAAATCGGTTCACACATGCCAGAGTAATCGCGTAACATGTACACATAAAAAAAGTCGAATTGCGAACCTCTTCCTTTTTTGAAGTCGGTTAAAAATATTTAAATGATGCACACCCAAGTAACACACAAACAAGAAATAAATAACTAGTGTAAGAAATAATCAAGTAATAATTCATAAAGTGTGCGTGCATTGTTACGGAATACGTCATCCACTCTGATTGGTGTCGTCGCATTGCAAGTGCTACGACGCTTTTTTTCAGGGATTCGATAATAGAGAATACATGGAACGGAACGTAGTATACGACACAGATGTGTATAGTTTGATGTAATTATTGTAGATAATGGGGTTATCTGATGGTAATACCATTATCTTTAATTTGATTCTGTTACAATATAGTGCGATAGGCTGATACCTATCGTAGTCACTGCTGGATATAGTGCGCCAATGTGCGTCATTTCCCTTGGTTCTTAGCTAGTCCCATCAATCCGCTGCTAGCAGACTTTTGCAGAACGTCCATCTGGCCAGAGGATGTCCTACACTTCGTTTGTCGAGCCGTGGTTTTCACTCAAGAACTATCCCCTATCGCTTATCAATTCTTCGACAAATATGGCTAGCTCGCTGCCACTTCAGCTTGCTTATTCTACCAGCTATGTCGACGACCTTGGTTCTTTGCCGGATAACCTCATTTCGAATCTTATCCTTCAGAGAAACCCCAAGCATCGCTTGTTAATAAAACTGGTAGACTAGGTGTATATTGAGTGTTCACGTCTCGTCTTTGTATGTCATAACGGGTAGAACGCATTGGTGTAATTGTTAACAATAAAATTGTAATAATTGACATTCAGATTAATAAGAATTAGCTAAAATTAAAATAAAATGCATACATCAACAGTTACGCCTTTTGTGATATGTTAAAACTTAAAAGTGACAAATGACGATGATGTGCACGGAGGAATAGATCACAAACAATATGTTTAGCCGTTAGTTCGTTTCGTACAACAAAAGGTTGTATTTAGTACGGGGACATTTTGTTTTGTAAATACTGAACAAGCTGCATTTGAACAGCTGGTTATGTAATGTTATGTGTTTGCAACATTACATTTGCAAAATTTAAAGGAGCAATCGTGTGGCCTATATTCACTGTATGTATAACGGACAAGGCATAATAATAATAATAGTAATAGTAATGGCAATGGCAATGCAATGGCAATGGCAATGGCAATGGCAATGGCAATGGCAATGGCAATGGCAATGGCAATGGCAATGGCAATGGCAATGGCAATGGCAATGGCAATAGTAATTATTCATCCAAAAAATTCATTCAAACTCACGAGAGAAATAAAGGTAGGCCATACAAACATTTCTCCAGGCCCGGGGATCGAACCTAGGACTGGTAACTGTTTGGCCACGGAGGCAGTTAAAAAGGCAGATAAAAACAATCTACTGCATAAAAGTCTCATCAAGAACAATCGTCAAATTTAGCAAGAACTGATTGTTTTCTGACTTCTTTGACTCTTGATGAACGTAACGTTATGAACGTTTTGTTACATACATTTTGGTAAAATTACAGGCACATGGGACTGCTGATTGGACTGATGTGCCTGTAACATGGGACTTGTCAACTTATATTAAAAAAAATACTATACGGTAGCTGCCGGAATTTGTGAGACTACAATTCTCCGGATTTGCGTACGACCTGTTTTTCTGCCTTGTATTTACTTAGTTGTACGTTACATTATTGACATGAAGTTCATTACGCTACGGTCACATAATTGAAACTTTTTTATTAAATAAAATAAAAACGTTCTCAAAACTTTGCCTATCCTCTTTCGCTGTGTTCGTTACCGCGGTCTCAATGATAAATGGATAACTGAAACGCATAAGGAAGTACTCGTCAAAATGGTTTTTAAGCACCTAATATACAAGCCCAAACACAAGGTAGCTGCTGTACACTGTCGAGGAGTTCCTCTCGTCTGTCTCCAATTTTCATAATTAGATCAGTTCTAAGTCACCACCACATTTTATTTTTATTGGAATTGCATCTACGTACCAAGTTTTATTGAAATAGGTTAACAGAAAGTGTGTGAAATCAATAAACGGAATTGATCCCCTAATTTACCACCCTTATAGTTGGAATAATTTCTTCAAATTGAATAGAATCAGTCCTGAGGTACTTCCTATCCAACAAAAAAGAATTTTCGAAATCGGTTCACAAATATCAGAGTAATCGAGTAACATACAAAAATACAGTCGAATTGAGAAACTCCTTCCTTTTGAAGTCGGTTAAAAATCAATTCAATCAATCAATTCCGTTCCGCTGCAGTGTAAATTCAGCCTTAAACGAAGCCAAGAGCTGCGACTTCTTTTGTCTAATTCTTGACTAATGAGTTAATGAGTGCTGTAAACTAATGAGCGAAGCAACTACTATTGTAAACAGCATGTAGGAGGTGTGACGATCGTTAAATAGTTGTTCTATTTATAATGTGTACAGGAACTATTCTGTCAACTTAAGTGTTAATGAATCACAAGCCTGACTAAGAGGTAAGCCTTTTCGATTAGTCGCCTGACTTCATTTGCACGTGTGAACTGTGGAATACTACGACTATGAAGTCGCTATTATCTTATTTACTTTTTATTCTGATTGCAATGCTCTGTTCTCTGTGTCCCTGTGTTTACCAGGCACAAGTCCGGTCGTGTAGGAAGAACTGTTGTCACCTATGGGATGGCTCTGCTAAATAACAACTGGTATCTTTGAGTTCCGTTGAGACATGATTTATCAGTGAAAAGTTATGACTTAACAGGCTTATCAGTGACTCAGAGTTAGTAGTTGCAAAGCCTTGACCACCGCCGTAAAGTTGCCTGCTAATTAGTATTCTACAGGATATAACCAAGGAGAGTGACCGACCGCATTGCATGACATCATTCCGGTATCCCCTTTCTATTATTGGGGACTACACGTAGGCGGGAGTTTAACCCCTATGTTGTGGATATATAGAAGATTCGTATGAAGCGTTACTCTTCCACGAGGTATATCACTTTTAAGGCCAGAGTGAATAGGCATTATACAGCTGTGAATGCTCGCATCGTCTACCTTATCATCGCTTTCCATCAGGTCCTATGGAGGTCAAATGGGTAACTATTTTATCTATAAAAAACTGTATTCTTATCTAGTAACTGGTAGAAAATTTGGAGTTGTTAACCAAAAGGTACTGAAAAAAGATTTTTAATTGTTTTTAACACAAATGGTTTTTTGGTAATTTCTTAATTTAAAAAACAAATAAATAATAAATTTATATAAATATTGTTATTTAATTTGAATAGGATAATCAAATATTTAAAGAAAATACCTTGATCCAGACACTATTGATGAGTGTATTTTCAAAAATAAACATTAATTGATTAGGTATTAGGACGTCTCCTTGTATGATCCTTTTTCTTGCATTTTAATAGATGCCTTCAGTGTGATGGAAAATTCCCAATTCTTATTTATAGATAAAGAAAAAAACTTTCTAAAAAGATGTATTTATGTTGACCGTTGCAACAAAAACAACTAAAAATAAAGCTTTCAATGCGAAGCGGTTGTATAAACACTCCTATGTAATTCTCAATATGCTTTTTTCCTCTGGACTTTTGCCAGAAAACCGTTTCAATTCTAAATCAATAATTCAATCGATAAATTTATCGTTAGCTATTATCATATTTTATTGTTATCATCATCATGAAATTACAGGCACATGGGACTTGTCACCTTATGTCTCAGGGTGACGGGGGCAGTGCCCCTCAGATCTCAGCGATTTAAAGCTCTTCTCAGCTTACTATCAGGCGCACGACTTGTTCGTCCCGTCCTTAGATATTATAAAAAAAAATCTACAGCCTGACTTTACTCAGTGCTGGAGATAGAGTGTTTGGTTGCGATATTTCCTTGGACGAAATCTTTCATAAGGAGGTCTACTGCATTGTCGCTCAGAATGGTTTTTAACACTCTGTTGCGTGTTAGTAGTTATTCTGTTCCATGAACAATCACTTCATCTCTCACTAAATGTCTCTCACTCACTTATGGCGCTTAAAGCCGAAAACAGTTCAAAGATCTATAACAAAAACACTTAGGAGAATTTTGTCAACTCGACAACTTGACCTGTAGCTCACTTGGCATAGAGAAATACTACGGCACAGCGTAGCGTGATCATGGGTTCAAGTCACATCGGGTCGAAGAAAATTTTCTTTGTGTTCGATCTTTGTGTTAATAATCATAACAAGTGGAGTTATTTCACAAAAAAATTTCAATAATCAATTCACAGCTCTAAAGGTAGTGACCATTTAAGGTACGATACAGTGCATCATCATCATCATTAGGCCTTCTGCAAATTTATTACGTTTTAAGTTTCTTAATCCTTTGTTGCTTGCTTAAGCTGATGGCTCTATAGCCAATGAATAACAAATAAATAAAATAAATCAATTAGTATTGTAATAATAATAATAATAACAATATATCAAACAACCACGCCAATTACCGGGTCTCAAACAAGGAAATTCACTGTACCAATAGTACAGGGTCACGAGGACGTCAAGATTGACACTTAAGATTTATATATAAGAACGGTCCAAAGTTCAAAGTGTCAAGCTTGACGTGCTTTTTGGCCAAGGCTTTAATTCTTACGCTCAGAACACTCAGAGCAGAATCGATTTAGAAAACATATTTCTTAATTTTTTTTTAATAACGCATACACTCATCATGACCCGCACTATTAAAACCTGTCACAGGTTTTCCCTTTATGTATGTACATAGACAATCACAAATTACACCCAAACTCACGAGAGAAATAAATGTAGGCCATACAAATATTCCTCTCGGCCCGGGAATCGAACCTGGGAGGTCCCAGGTTCGATTCTGGATGGTTCGATGGACTGTCACGCAGAGGTCTGCGTGACAATTCGGAATGGTAATCGTTCGGCCAAGGAGGCAGTAGAACTCGGCACCTAATCACTCGGCGCCTACAGTGCAAACTGTTGGGCCACCGTTAAGTCGTTAAAAGGACGACAATGTACATATATCGCACACGAAACCAAATATTGTCGTAACCCAAATTTGTGGAATTAAGAAACACGATTTGAAATTAAATAAAAAAAAACAATGGTACCGATATATTCTCGTTTATAAATGGATAATTAAGCATTATGTCATTGACTTACAAATAAATGGACGACGGGTCTAATACAAAAACCACGAAAAAAATGTCCCAAGTCAACCTATTTAAACGTAGTGACATGTAAAGGAATATGAAAAAGCTAAAACGTTGATTTTAAATTGTAATGTCATCGCAGTACTGTCTAATTTTGCTTGCTTCGCTGTTAGTCGAACAAACGAAGACTAAAGCGTGAATGACGCTCTGTATACGATTTTAACGCCCTATAAGTTCGGACACTTTTTAGCGCGGACCCGACGTCCATATAATTGTAAGTCAATGCATTATGTATAAATAAAAATAATCACATTACTCGCAAAAAGATTAATTCCGTATTTTTTTTAATTTTAAAATATAATGTTTTCTCAATTCTACAATTTTGAGTTAGGTATGACAGTATTTGGTTACACATGCGATTTGTGTAATTAATGGGTTAATAAGCATCTATACAATTCGACATAAATAGATGCCTATACAATTTTGGAACACTGAAATATTACATACGTAAAAGCTATAGGTACGTATTACAAAAGGGATTTCTCTGAGGTCAGGGCTTCCTTTTAATGTAGGTTACCGGGTCAAGGTTATTAAACATCTACGCATCCCTAAAATAGCTTGAAAATTCGCAATTTTATCACGGCAACGGCTATTTGATATTTTCCTTTTGAGAGCCTTGTAAAGTTTATTTTTCTATGTTATTTAACGAATAGAAACATTCATAGAACAAGAGATGTTACAATATATTGAATAGAACAAAAGCTGTGTTACCAACTGTATTTATTACAAACAGATTTTCTTACATCTTAATTTTTTTTGGAATACCAAGTGACAGGACGAACAAGTCGTGCCATCAGGCGGTAAGCGACACGCCTATCCATAGCAGTTGCAGTGCCACTCAGAGCTTAAGGGCGCGTTCAAATTAGCCGCTATTAGCCGCGCTGCAGCAGCGCTGCAGCCGCGCGGCGGCCGCGTGATGGCCGCGTGACTGTCACTTTTCATACAATTCTAGACGAGCTGCAGCAGCGCGACTGTCTGAATTGTATGAAAAGTGACAATCGCGCGGCCGTCGCGCGATTGTCGGCTAATTTGAACGCTCCCTTAAATAGCAAATATCTTAGGGGCACTGCCACTGCGCCTGCCACATTGAGACATAAGATGACAAGTCCTGTGTGCCTGTAATTTCACCAGAACTCTTACCGTTCCAAAGCGGAACGCACTAATGCTCACATTATTGCTTGGCGATAGAAATAGGTATCTAAGGTGGCAGTACTTCCCTGGACGAACTCTTTGGCAAGGAGCTCTACTGCTACTAAACAATAGAAAGAAAGAAAATACCTACATTTATTTGAGTACCACAAACGACACCACAAAAGAGAAACGAAACAGAACATAATCCAAATATTCAAACGTAAAACATTAAAAGATAATTGAACAAAAGAAAAACTACAAACATAATAAAACTATAAAAATATAAAAATACAAATTATTCATATAAAGAACACTAAGTATACAGATGTGATGCCAGTTACAGCTGCGGTTATAAAATGGCAACTAACTCAATATTTTCTGGAAAATGCAAAGCGCTCCAATCATTGGTTTTCAGTTTCCTAACTGTGTAATATATTATAACGATAATAATAAGGGTTAATTCCTGCAACTGTCGCTAACAACTTGAGGATTCTGTGGCGTGTCACTTCCAGCATAAATGCAGAAAGCTGCCGCTACAGCACGTATTGTTCGCCGGTTATCAAACATGAGTGCTCAACTCCGCTAGCTTTTATGAGAATCTAAAATAGTAAAAATCTTTTATTTATCTCAAAACAAAAGTACATTACACACAGACTTTATTATCTAAATGCCTCCGTGGCCGTACGGTTACCATGATTGACTGCCACGCAGAGGTCCCTAGTGCGGGGCTATGTTGAGTGTGTGCGTTATTATTATTATAAACGATAGTGATGTGAGATAAAAACGTCTG
Source organism: Hyposmocoma kahamanoa (assembly GCF_003589595.1). Taxonomy (NCBI): domain Eukaryota; kingdom Metazoa; phylum Arthropoda; class Insecta; order Lepidoptera; family Cosmopterigidae; genus Hyposmocoma; species Hyposmocoma kahamanoa. Next base: position 4,932,930 of record NW_020654972.1, on the reverse strand, counting down.
TAGCTCGCGAAATGGCGGAGTATTTCACTCGCTGATTAAATACTACAGATATAATCAATACAAATCAACACATGCATAATAATAATAATAATAATAATAACGCACACACTCAACATAGCCCCGCACTAGGGAAACCCTGTGTCGCGGGTGCTATGGACACACATAGACAACCACAAATTACACCCAAACTCACGAGAGAAATAAATGTAGGCCATACAAATATTTCTCCCGGCCCGGGAATCGAACCTGGGACTATAAATGTCTAATAATTACCATGCGTAATAACTTATAGATAGCATAAAATTATAATTGAAATATAGGAATTAACGTCGTACCCAGAGCAATATCCACACATAATTGCTCTATATTTACCTAGAGCGATCTTTTCTTCTCGAACATAAATAACTTGGTTACAGTTATTATTTACATATGTTAAGGTAACTCAACGGAAGTGAAGTAAACAACTCGGCCTTTTGTGGCATTCAAACTGGCGAACAGTTAAGATGCAAAATTGCTTACTGCCGCCTGCAGATATTGGCCATTCGTAGAGAGAATTTGAAATTAATTATAATTTGTTTGTTATGATTAAATGTTTACTTTGGAAAAAGGTTAGTTATCTACATTTATTACATATTTTCAGTAGCAGTAGAGCTCCTAGTGAAAGAGTTCGTGGCATGGAAAGTCGTGTAGTTTACCATCAGACACACGACTTGTTCGTGCCCTGTACTTGGTATTATAAAAAAATACTTACGTAGGAGACAAATTGAAGACCAAGGTGTTCCAACGGTTTACACTATTCTGGGAGTCCCAGGTTCGAATCCCGGTAAGACTAATTTGAGAAATAAGCATTTCTGATTTGGTCCTGATATGCGTGAGTGTTTTAGAAGTAGTAGAATCCTTGTGAAAGAGTTCGTCGAGGGAAGAACCGCCACCTTACCTATTTTTGCCACCAAGTAGTAATGTGACCGTTTCTACGTTCCGGTTTGGATTTGTAAGGGTGCTGGTGAAATAACAGGTACATGGGACTTAGCAACTATGTCTCAAGGTGACGGGCACAGCAGGGCCTCTAAGAAGGCACTGCAACTGTAATAGATAGACGTGTCGCTTACCACCAGGTGCACGACTTGTTCATCCCGTCACTTGATACTATAAAAAAAATCGTAACATTGATTTTCTGTACGTCTAACATTTAAGTAAAACATACTTTAGTAAAGACGTTAAACAATAAAACAAAAGATTTGTAATGAAGATGTTCGCGCGTGCAGGTGCAAATCCTATTATAATATAAGTCGGCGATACGATAAGTACGATAAGAAGAATTGTATTATTTTTGTTCGTAAATTACTCAATTATAAGTAATACTCGTTAATGTATACTTGACCATCTTTTACCGTATTTGAATATTGGCACGTTCAGTTTGACAGTGAACTTTCATATTTACGACGACGCGAACTTCAAAAATAATTTTTGGTGACGTTTGTTCGTACACCAAACACCAGTCCGGTTAGTTAGTGACCATTTTCTAGAGAACTTCGAAAAAGTATAATAAAGATTAAAATGTTATGTAATTTTTAGTGCAAACATAGGTCTAGTGAAAATGGTTATTACAGAGAACGCATTTGGATCTGGCACTGATACAAGAAGCATTGTAAACTCCGTCGGAATTCGCTTGAGCTAATCTTGTCTTAATGACTCGCTTAAATTATTAGAAAAAAAATTGCACATATCAAGATTCATATCTTTATTTTGCAAAGCAAATCTGGGAAGCTCAAAAATGGAACGTCAAAAACCAAACAAAACACGTTCCAATTAAGCAGTGACGTAATGAGTAATAATGGCTAATTTTTATTTTAAGACTGAAAAGCTGAGGCAAAGTTCATTTTGTCAATACAAAAAACTTGCTTAGATCGAAGTCAAACATGGTTTAAATCTCAGCCTAAAAGTATTCAGAAAGGTCTGAGTCATAAGGAATTATCGGTAAAGTAGCAACCAAGCCATATAGGTAATTTAAGATTGAACTAACAGTTGGAATAAAAGGCCTCCATGTCAAAGAAATACACAAACACCTAGCCTTATATTTATATATTTGTAAAGAATATGCCTATCGACTCTTGCAGTTAACTAGGACCGGTTACAGAAATATTTTGGGACCAACTGTGACCCTGCCACTGCGAATTCCGCAGCAATATTTTTATGTCATTTGCATTTGGAAACAAATTCCGCGCGACGTATTTTCGATTGAGAACTTCACATCTTGTTGATCACGTTCTTAATTCATTCTTTCAAGCGGCTCCTACTGAAAACTAGCAGTCGAACATGTTTTATGTTGAGTTGAATCCGTTTCATAATTTTAGTCATTACTTTCTTCTGTATAAGTCTTAATAATCTGAATAAATGTGTCTTTCTTTCTTTTATTCATTCACATTATTCATCTTCTTTTGTTTAAAAAAGGTGTACGTCGTTTAGCGAATAACGTTCGCTTTTAAAAGCTGACTATCATCTGTTTTTTGTCATTTCATTCGTGGAATAAATATGAAAAAATATCAGATACGACAGTTAGTGATGAGAAAGGTAAAGTGGCGCGTCTTGTAACTGAAACGTACAGGATTTTTTTTTAAATCCAAAAACAATATTGCTATATGACTTAGAAAAGTAGGACTATTTTATGTTGCTTCTCCAATAGATGGACGAACAGAATGCGGGTTTGTTAGAGGCGTCGTCGAACAAAGTTGTTTAGTATTTATGATAAAAATAAAGCTGTATGTGGGTGTTGTTGGTGGAGGTCTGTTGATTATAATGTTGTCGGGAGAGTAGTATAATAGCCTTCGCAGCCTGCGCAGCCTCTCACTTAGTAGTTTAGCGTTTAAAGTTCGAAAGGGTAAAGAACTAGTGGTAATAAATCCAGTTTTATTAGTATTATTCCCGTTTTATTAATATTTGTGATCTTTATCACATTATGTTTATCACACAAGAGATTTTTAATAACTGGTACACGGTTCAAAAAATAAGAAGAAAAGACGTGTTCGCTGTCGCAATCCGGCAGGGAGTGACGGTGGAACGAAATAAAATCAGAATCCGATGGAAAAGAGCTATGGAACAATACAAAATTTAAATTTAAATACGAGTGGCCAGGAACCTGAGAAAGGCGATAAAAAGGTGGGATAACGATGTAAGGCGGTCACACCGTCACAAAGCTGTCGCAAATGTGACCCTAAAGTACCCACTACTAGTGTAAGATTATATAATCCTATATACTATATAGGATATGTGTAAAAATCTAATAAAATAAAAACAAGAAATGAAAAAATGTTTTTAAAAAGTAACTACTACTTCAAAATTGTCGGACAATTGCATTCTGTCGTAGCTCAAAAATGATGAAATTGAGAAAGCCAGTTTTGAAAGTTAAAAAAATGGCTGAATGGAACCAATAAATTTATATTCTCGTTTATAAGTGGCTAACTATTTATTAGGCATACATTTTTTTAATTATTTTTTTATAAAAATATATTATCCCGTCCCGTCATCTGATATTATTATCAGATGACGGGACGAACCAGTCGTGCGTCTGACAGTAAGCTACATACTGCCTGTCCATAACAGTTGCAGTGCCACTCAGAGCTTTAAATCGCAAAGTTCTGAGGGGCACTGCCACTGCGCCCGTCACCCTAAGACATAAGTTGACAAGTTCCATGTGCCTGTAATTTCACCAAAATGTTTGTATATGACATAAAGTTCATTACGCTATGATTACAGAAATTTGCTTCCCTTCCAATCCGCAGCAATGTAAATTGATCCTATTTTATTGACCACTTATTGTCCACCCGATTGACCACCCAAGTAACATTTATTCGTCACGAGCACTTTATATTTTACCTGTAAAAGTTAAAGAAGTCAGAAAAACAATCAGTTCTTGCTAAATTTGACATAAGTTGACAAGTCCCATCTGCCCTTCAAAAGCAGAATACAGTAATGCTGACATTTCTGCTTGACGGCAGAAATAGGGAAGGTGGCAGTATTTCCCTAGACGAACTCTTTCACAAGGAGATCTACTGTGACTACTTCCCTCGACGAACTCTAATAATCCCATTATTCGCAATAAGAATCATTGAATTATTTTTGTTTTCAAATCGTGTTTTGTCAATTGTACAATATTTCAGTCACGACAATATTTTGGTTTCACATGTTCATTAGGGTAATAACTGCTGTGTCCGTTGCTCCTACCGCCGGGTCTGTCTCGGGTAGTAAAAGTCCTTGTCCTATTTACCTAGATGCGGTTCATGCGCTATTTACGTAGAGGCTTTATTATTGATTTATATTTCAACACATATTTTTTATATGTACAATAATATTACAACGATAAAAGGTTCGTTGGGTCGAACGTTATTTAGATTCTACTGAATCTGAAACGGAAACTATTGAACAGCGAGGCTTTTTTGCGATACTTTCGGAGATTATTAGTGTTTTTAGAGAGTCCTTCATAGAAATAGTAGAACCAGCTAATAAACTAAGGCCTTTATATTAGATTACCGATGGAATTTAAATTAAGATTATCTAATAAAATATACGCAATGTACTAGAAGTAATTTCACAGAACTCTCCACCAGTTCATTTCAAGAGTTATTAGGATATCAAAGAATCTTTCGTTTTGTAAACAAGATTTTATGAAATCACATTCCATTTCCAAGAAAATTAGGAAAGCGTGAAATCACACTTATAACTTGTTATAAATACGTCCAGTTGAGTATCTACGGGAGTATAGAGTATTCTAGAAAAGTTTAATTCATCCAAGGACTCCAAGCTTGTTCGTACCAGTACAGTCTTGTTATGAGTTGTATTTATTCGTTGTAATCAGAGATACATGCTCGTAGTTTAAGTCCATTATAATAAGATCCCTTGTTCGCAATTCAGGTATGTAAATTGAAGCAGAGAGAGAAGAAAGGGAGGTCTGCGTACCCTGGCTTATGTTTTGTTGTGCGAGATTTCAGTTGACAAACGTCGAGACTATTCAAAGCTGCTCCGGTCACGCCAAATTGATTTTAGTTCAGTTTTATTTTTGGTACTGGACTATTTAAAGTACCACATAGTTTTAGTCTAAATCACGTTGCTAAATTTAGTTTTTGTCGAGGTTTTGTCTGCTCCATTATTGTTTAGCGTTTAATTCTTATTTAAGTCGTATATTGTTTGTACGTATTTAAATTGAATGTAATAAGCAAATAATATTTAAAATAGGACTTTAACGTCTTTTAATACTTTTTTGTACAAGGTCATATAAAAACGATGGAAAATATCGTACTTAAGCGCACAAACAAGTAGAGCAAAAAAAGCACTAGAACTTTGCAAAACATAATTATGTTTTGCAAAGTTCTAAAACGTGAGCGGAGTAAATTCTTTTTTTTTTTTGCGAAATTCCAATTGCTTTTATTTACTTACTCTATTTTTGTTTACCTACCTAAGAGGTAGGTAAAGTGACTTAAATGTTTTATTATTAATTTAATATTCTATAGCATTTATATTTGGTTACTAAATTAATATCTCATAATGACATAGAAACTTCTTGATATTGTAAGGGCACACGACGACGAACAAGTCGTTGTGCGTGGTTGTAAGCGACACGCCTGTCCATAGGAGTTGCAGTGCCACTCAAACTTTTAAATCCCAAATATCTGAACGACGCTGCGACTGTCCCCATCACCCTGAGATATAGGTTGACAAGTCTCATGTGCCTGTAATTTCACCTGCACCCTTATTACGAAGTAGGTAAGGCAGTACTTCCTTAGACGAACTCTTTCACAAGGAGCTCTACCGCTACTAATTATATAATAATATCTTTTGATTCTAGAACCTTCTTGGTATTTAAGGGGGATACAAAATACATGAGATAACACTTTATAGATTTTTGTCACGACTTTTGCTACTTCGTAGAGTAAAAAAATAAGTACAAATATTGCGAACAAAATTCCTTGCATTTTCAAGAGGTAAGCAATATAATTTTCAATAAAAAAAACCTCAATATGTTTAGGTAGGTACTCTTCAAACATCTCTTTTTTTTTATGGAAGAATAGTCTAAGAGGGTATAGTCCGATGAGATGTAATATAGGTCTAGTTGCCTAGTACATTTATTCAATAATTACAACTTTTTTTATAACCTTATGTCTCAGAGCGACGGGTGCAGTGACAATGCCCCTCAGTAGGGCTAGCACGCTAAAGTGCGACTTGCGCGAGAACGACAAAAAGCGCGAGACAACGCACAATGTCTCAACGTTTTTTTCGCTCTTATTGCATGGACATAATTCTTTTTCTGTCCGGCTCAAGACGATCCCGCGTTTATAAGTATGATGACATTTCACTTAAGATTTGTTCTTTCGTATTGAGATAATAAATAATTATTATTGTTTTATTTGAATCTTGTTCGACAGGTGGTAAACGAAACTTGTTACAGCCCTGACCTTGACAACTACTTTTCTAAAGGTATACGCTTCAAACTCATCTTTTATTCGCCTTTAATTTAATTATAATGTGACGGTAACAATTTAGCATTAGATGATTCTATGGAGTATTAACCAGCTTAAAACGTCGTTCTAATGCACGTACGATGTTTAGCTCGTTGTTAACGGAAATGTGCAGTTAAGTCATTTGTGTACGTCTATATTTTATTAGTAGCAGTAGAGCTCCTTGTGAAAATGTTCGTCCAGGGAGGTACTGCCACCTTACTATTTCTGCCGTTAAGTGGTAATATGAGCATTACTGAAATTACAGGGACTTGTCAACTTGTGTTTCAGAGTGACGTGCGCAGGGTAGGGATGCACGATTTTTTGCTCTGAATCGATTTTTTGGATCGGAATGGGATCATTATACCTCTGAATCGATCCACGGATCGGATCGTATGCTCTTGAATCGATGTTACAAAAATCATTGCAAAACGTGTAATGATTAAACACACTTATTACATTATTTATTATTTATTACCAGATACCAATCCTTTACATCTAACTACTTGACGAAATCATTGATAAGATGAGACTTTAGTTGAAATTATGAATACGATCTAGACGATTCAATTCGCTTTAATTTTGAATCGATTCGCTTAAAAATCGCATCGTAATTAATCGATTCAAAAATCTCTAAATCGTATGCAATTGCAATTCGATCTTCATATAGATCGAATCGTAATGTGCAATCCTAGCGCAGGTATTCTGAGCGACACTGCAACAGTTACGGACAAGCATGTCGCTTACCACCAGGCGCACGACTTGTTCGGCCCGTCATTTGGTATTATAAAAAAAAACTTTAGGTAGGTTCAAGAGTATGTCAAGTTTGACACTTAAGACTTGAATTCAACTTTATAACGCTTACAATAAGGATCCAAACTCCAGAGTATCAGGCTCTATGTGTCCCTCACTACGTGTATGTAACTCAAAATGTAGGTATCTCGATAACGAAACTGTTATGTGTATTCTTAGGTTGCAGTGATTGTCACGCTTAGAAAATGAAACTATGTTTTAGATCCAAATCTCGTATATTTGTTTTATCAAACAAACCAACATTTCGGGCTTTACAGGTTCCATGGTCACTTCTTACTCCCATGGTCAAGTCATTAACCAGTTATGACTCATATTAATGTAAAACCACTGAATTATTTTAAATTTGTCAAAGACTTTCTTGTTTGCGCTATATACGACTAACGAAATATTTTATTTTCAACAATATGAATTTATACTAAATTAAATTAATTAGTGAAAAGGAACTTAGAAATTAAAATGGAAATCAAATATACGGATAAAAAGTTTAACCATGAAATACACACAGAGCGTCTAATTCCGTGTATTTAGTGTGTATGGACAACAACACACCGACCGCGGGCGCGAGACGGGTGCACGCACCCGAATTAGTCCCGCCGCGCTCCCGACCCAACATGCGCCCGACACTCACCCTGTGCGTTTCACGTTTTATTCAGGACAAATACAAGCAGGAAGAAACATTTACAATAACTTCACAGCGTATAACACAAAAGCATATAAAGTATAAAATTTTGTGCACATTGACATAAACATATATTTGTAAAACATATATTTTATACGGATCGTAGCTATTTGCAACAGTTTTGTGCTGAAATGGCCCTGACTCAGAATGAATATTGAATAAGCATATTCATAAGTAGTACTATAGTCTTATGTCTACTTGGAATTTTTCATTAGAGGAAATAATGGATCCCCAGACTGGTGGCACGGAGAAACCATCTTCCCTGTTGAAATTAGGGTGTTTTTATTCCTTCGTTTGAAAAGACAAATATACGCGATTTAGAATAGAAAAAGGTTTCATTTCCAACTAACTGCTATCATTTACCACATAATAATTTAACTGCCTCTGTGGGCGAACGGTTACCATGACTGCCACGCAGAGGTCCCAGGTTCGGTTCCCGGGCGGGGAGAAATATTTGTATGGCCTACATTTATTTCTCTCGTGAGTTTGGGTGTAATTTGTGGTCGTCTATGTGGTCCATGGCAACCGCGACACAGGGTTTCCCTAGTGCGGGGCTGTTTGAGTGTGTGCGTTATTATTATTATTATTTATGTATTTTAGACATTGACTTACAAATAAATGGACGACGGGTCTAATACAAAAACTACGAAAAAAATGTCCCAAGTCAACCTATTCGAAATTTAAATTGTAATGTCATCGCAGTGTCGCGCTGTCAGTAGAACAAATGAAGACTAAAGCGGAGTGTCGCGCTCTGTATACGATTTTAGCGCCTTACAAGTGCGGACACTTTTTAGCGCGGACCCGACGTCCATATAATTGTAAGTCAATGATTTTAGACTATTATTATTATTATCATTATTATTATTATTATTTTAAACCCACGTCTCTTCCAAGGCCTAAAAGATTAATTTTGAATTTTTAAATGGGAGAGGCGGTATTATAGTATTTATTATTATTTTGTTTGTTACATCGACAATAAGTACTATAACTAAGGTAAGTAATAATGCTTGTTGTCGATATAAGAAACCTATAATTCAACTAAAATAACTAAGACATTGAACGAGACTGTGTTGTTTAAGAGTCATATTCCAAATGTGTTGTACAGTAGTAATCTAATTTTTAACAGTGCAGCGTTCACTAGTCCAAATTAGCTTCTAAGCAGTTCTAGATTACAGAAGGTATTACATAAAGCCGAAACAGATTTACGGAAAGAGGTAACGGGGCGAGAGGTGGCACAAATTCGACATAGACATAAGAAATAGAAAGCCGCCCACCAGCCAGTTGTAGAAGACCTTTAACAATACCTTAACTCATAACATTTTATTTTAAATAGTGATAGACATAACTTTAATACGAGGAACAAAATAAGCTGGCTGTTGTTGGTAGTCGCCTTCACAATGTCACACATTCATTTATGGGGCAATGTATACTCGTCTACAATAAGATTCCGGTTCAAAATCAAGATTTGCTTTTCATGAGGTTTAATTATAATTATAGTGAAACAATAATGTTATATTAAAGGTTTATAATAAGCTTCTGAGTACTTGAATGACAAAAATGCGTGGTAGTAACCCGTTTAGCAATAAATGTTTGTTTATTTACAAATGGCAATCCCTAGAGTTTTTTGCGCATTCTTCTCAGGGAGCTGCCTTACGAATGAGTAGTAGAGTTTAATCAATATTACGATTTCAAGTGTAATTTGCTTACCTGTGAAATAAAGATTATTTTACTTTGACTTAGTTACAGTGTTAATTTGTTTCAAAAATACTATATATGAAAGTTTTTTTTATTAGAAATATTTATGAAAAATGGTATAAAGAAATTACTTTTCCGAGTCACTAAATTATATTACACCGTTTGTACTTGGTGCAGACCGAACGTACTCTATCGATGATACTCCCCGTATGTAGAGTCTACTCTTATATATTACTTGTTTACGTTTTTGTAAACAAAATAAAGCTTAGTATATTGTTACGGAATAATTAATATTATTATAAAGAAGGACATGGTTTTGTAGCTCTATATGTATAGTTCATATAGAAATTAAAACAAAGAACAACAGTACGTAGTCCGAATTTAAATTATTATAGAACTCTACTAAATGTTTGAGTGTATTCGGAATTGCGAAAATTGCCGAGAAATGTTAAACAAATTGTTGTACTGTATTTAACGACGTTATTAAACATTATTTCAACCACAACCCGATATTTGCAAAGCCCACTGGTAGGGAATTAATTTGCTGAGAAAATATAAGGGTTTTTTAAATTTTTTAACCTGGTAAAGAATTCCACTCTTTTCGTTATTATTTTACGTCGAAAGAAAAAAGCTTTGTTTTAACAATACGAAGATATTTTTTTATAATAAATGTATTTATTGATTACAAATGTAGATAAACGTGCTCGCCAAACTTGGCAGTTATGATTTAAATTGAACTTTAAGCCGTTTACACGGTTTACGATCCAATACTTAACCTATAATATATGTATATTTAGACTTATTTCCAAAACTAGGAGACTTAACAATCAATATTCTTAATTTGAGGTCCAGTACTATTTTGCGACTCCGCTTACGATAGTTCAACAAACTTTAGTGTTTTTATAGTCAAAGTTCACCTTACGTTGGATGCCACTATTCGGTTATTGAACTCATGAGATTTGCAGATTCGAAGACAAACAGCCGATTTAAAATACCAGATATTTCGTCAGGTGTGTAGAAAAAAATTGTTTATTATTCTCGACATGTTTTTTATTCGATTATTACGAATAAAACGACCTCACTCTATGGATGTTGTAGAAAGTGAGTCGTTAGGAGTCGATATTCCCGCCTGGATAGCAGCTTCTCCTTCTTTTCGTGTCTCTTAGCAGTTTTACTACGATTACCAGTGAATCTGCGAAGCGTGGCAAATTTTGCAATCTTAATTTTTGCAGAAACACGTATAGTTGTATGCTGGTATACAATTGGAGCCAAGTTTTGGTACTACGTATTTTATCCTTGACTGTGTCATTGAAGTAAACAAGGCGTATAAAAATGAGTCACATCAAAGAAAGACGACGTTCAACAAAATAGAAAGTAGCAAGGTCGAACGGATTTAACTCGACCGTGGTATGTGTTACTTTTGACTTCGCGCTTTTACACGCCATTAAGTGCTTAGATGTTCCTAAATAATTGTAGAAAGTTGTAAATTGTATCTAGGAGGAATTGCCTTGCAAGCCCTCACTTAGTAGCCGAATCCCTTGGAGTAACAAGCCACATCTGCAAAATGACAACTGTAGCGCATCGCAGCTATCTCTACAAATCTTTTTTGTACATATATTTTATACAGTCCTTTCAACAGTTTAGTTTTGTATTGTAATTGTAAACTTGAATGTACTTCAATTTGTATTAAATTGATATTCAATTATTTTTTGTGAAATTACTCCACTACTTTGTTATAATTATTAATACAAAGATCGAACCCTTAGAAAAAAATCATTTAGAAAGAAATTTAGTTTAAATAAACAACTGTAAGTACATTTTCTTTGGTCTTGCTCACACTCCAATAGCATCCGAACCCCATTGATACAGTCCGCTACAACACTATTCTGGAGAGAGGTTTAAGACTCTACGAATTATAAGCCGATAACTTTTTATGCTTATAGGCGAGTTTTAAAATTTCACATGTACGTAATTTTTTTTTATAATAACAAGTGTACAACATAGTTGAAGAAATATTATATGCACCGGTGAATGTTATCTCTTGGAACGGCTTATCCTTTCTATTACAGTAGGGTAATAAAACCTATAACACTTCTTTTACTTAAAGCGTACACGGCTTTAACGATCTTGGTCCATCGTACCAGTTATTTTTCTGAATTCTAGTTTTTAATTATTTCTTTACTTTTTTCTTATTTTGTAAATACCGACTGCCGATTCTTTTCTTACTTATTCAACAAGTTATTTACGCATAAAGAACACTACTCCAACTTAATTTTTGGACCTGTTCTGTTTTTATTTGGTTTTTGTTTCTTTGTTTTTATGCTTCACAAAATTTGGGGAGCTAATATTGTTAAATAAATACATAATGGCGGTTTACAAAAATGACAGAATATGACCAAAAAATGAGGTTGACGTAGTATTCATTGGAGGCATCGAAATTATCAAGTTTAAAATTAAGTCTTAATGCCTAAAAGTATTTAAACTAGTTGTCGCACTATATATGTAGATGGCACGCGCGTTACCGAGACGGTTCACTCTTGTGTCATACCGTACTCTATAGATTAAGTGATAAGACGGATCGGTGCAAATAATATTTCGCCTGCTGTAACTGTTGTGGACGGGCGTGTCGCTTACCACCAGGCACATAACTAGTTCGTCGTAGTTTCTTTAAAAAAAAGTTTCAGTGCCACTCAGAGGTTTAAAACGCAAAGATCTGAGGGGTAATCTCACTATGCCCATCACTCTGAGACATGAAGTTGACAAGTCCCATGTGCATGTAATTTCATAAGCAACCTTAGGCTGCTCGGCTGGTTTCAGAGCAATGCGGATTTATCCGCGGACCGTTCGCGCGGAACACTGCCACTGGAGCGGAGTAACACGTGTGGCGTTAGTCGTTTTACAGTGTCGCGGATTGCTCCGTACGGAACATGCTCTGCGTGAACTCCGCACAAGCTACCCGTGCGTTCATCGTAGGCGGCTGTCTTCCGTGATCCGCACTAAATTAAATACTCGCTTCAGGGGCTCGATCTCCGTCCGACATCCGTCCGAAACAATTACTGCCAAATAAGCAATAATTGACCAAATGAAAAGACGCGTGATGCGAATGAAGCTTCATACTTGACACTTGTCTTTTAATTTTGTCGAATATTACTTATTTGACAGTAATTGTTTCGGACGGAGATCGACAGTAGACCCCCAGAACACTGTGGATTGTACGCAAGCGGGCAGTCCGTACGGACCGTCCGCACTGTTGTGATACCAGTCTTACCCGTTAAAACTGGAATGCAGTAATTCTTACATTACTGCTGGGCGGCAGAAACAGGCAAGGTGTGTTGTGAGTGCTACTAAATTGTTACATGTCGTTTGGATTATTTTTTTGACTTTCATACGATAAAAGCATTTTTTATGTATGACCACATTTGGCTTTATTATATTAAGGGTAACTATTGCGCAAAATATACTGTTTCGCAGCTGGTCTGACAGTTTTACTTCAAAGATACAACATATGTATACAATATAAAAGACGTTGTCATGAAAAACTATAACTCTAATTACAACTGTTGAATGACAATATGCTTAACAAAATGTTGCAATTGCAATTCTTCGGAGATAGTGCAGTTACGCGTTACTAGAGTTTGATTATTAGTTTCTATTTCGGTAATTTAGTGGCCAAATCAAATCCGCACAAACGTCATAGCAACTAAATTTATGGGAATCTATTATTATCAGTCCGTAATCAACATAAATTAAAGCTTACTGTGCAAAAATGAAAGTCGTAGCCATATAAATAATAAAGTAATAACGTTAAATCTCCTGTAAAAGTTGCTTTGGTGCAGATACGCTTTTTACCAATACTACGTACGCGGATTTGCATTATCCCCAACGAAATTACTTTAACGACAACATTGCATGAGTTTGCAAATCGTTACTATCACGTCGCGTCCACGTGTGTCCATAATGGCTAAGCGAGATTTCGTGTCTCAAGGCCAAACGATTCCATTGTATACCCTTCAATGATGATAATATCAGGTTTGTTACGTCCCCCATTACATACACGTGGTATTAAAAATAAATCGCTAAAAAAAAACTTGCATGTAGGCATGCTGGCGTTGAATACGGTATATATTAAAATACAATGCTCTTAACGAATAATAAACTAATAAACCTCGTCTTAAGGGTTGAACCGCATTTGCCCGAAACGCATCGGCACCGCATTCATTGTGTGTTTTGACGCGACATGTTGACGAGTGGGGTATAACCCTAAACCTCCAAGTCTTTGAGGAAATAACGTACTTTAACAAATGTAACTGCCTCTGCGGCCGAATGGTTGCCATCCTCGACTGCCACGCAGAGGTCCCGGGTTCGATTCCCGGGCCGGGAGAAATATTAGTATGACCTATATTTATATTTCTATATATGGGTGTAATTTGTGGTTGCCTATGTGTGTGTCCATGACACCCGCGATGCAGCATCCCTAGTGCGGGGCTATTAAAAAAATAATTGAAAAATACTACAGTTTAGTGGCAGTACAGCACCTTGTGAAAGAGTTCGTCCAGGAAAGTACTGCCACCTTACCTATTTCTGCCGCCAAGCAGTAATGTCAGCATTACTGTGTTCCGGTTTTGAAGGGTGCTGGTGAAATTACAGGCACATCGGACATGTCTACTTATGTCTCAGGGTGACGGGCGCAGTGGCAGTGCCCCTCAGATCTTTGCGATTTAAAGCTCTAAGGACCCTGCAATTGTTATGGACAGGCTTGTAGCTTGCCATCAAGCACACGACTTGTTCGTCCCGTCACTTGATATTATAAAAAATATAACTACCATAGTTTAGGTGGTAATGTATAAGGTCTTATTTTGATATTAGTATCTCAAGGGCATCTATCTATTAGGAATATAGATTATATCTATTAAACCGTAAATACTTAATTCTAGATAAATATATGATACCTACTACAGAGTCCGTACAAGCCTTCAAAATTATATTTGGCGATAATTTTAGTTATCTTAATTTATTTTTATATGGAGCGGGCGTTCAAATTTGCTGTTTAAAAAGTGACAGTTTTTACGTCTGACCGTACTTAGCAATAGAGTTACGTCAACTCATTGATTGAAACATGGAAAATTTTCAAACTATTAACCTCGCCTTTCCTCCTTATTGTTGACGAATTTCAAGTAATATATTTGCAGTGCCGTAAATTTAATTATTGTACTGTTTTTCTTTTCTGATTAACGTATAGTATTTCACATAATATGCATAATTGTTTCATGTAGTTTGTATTATTTTTAAAACTTTTGACATATGATCACGTGTAGTATTATTATACCAATGGTTACGAAATATAAATCCAATATATAACCAGATATAGACACGTTCGTCCAGAAATTACTGCCATCTTACCTATATTTGCCGTCGAGCATTACTGCTTTGCCGGTTTTGAAGGGTAAGGGTGCTTGCTAGTGAAATTGCAGGCGCATGGGACTTCCCGACTTATATCTCAGGGTGACGGGCGCAACGGCGGTACCTTTCAGATTTTTGTGATTTAATGCTCTGAGAGGCACTGCAACTGTTATCAACAGGCGTGTTACTCACCGTCAGGTGCATGATTTATTCATCCCGTCACTTGGTATCATAAAAAAAAGATCTTGATTATAATGAATCTATAAATAACAATAGTGGGTTGCCTTTCCGGCAGATGGCACGACAATCTGCGCAGGTGTACTTGTAAAGCCGATGATCAGGCTATTGAATAGAGTAGTGTTGCGACTTAAAAGAGAGGCCTCAAGACATAGACAGTATTCGGTTTTATGGAGGAACTATTATATGTAGAAACTGAAATGAAATTTGTGTTATAAAGGCCTCCGCCTACGCATATTATTAGCAGGGCCATCACTGTATGTCGCTATAATAATAACTTATAGTAATAAGGACCAATTTCTATTACATTTACTCGTCTAAGTTATTAAAGGTAAATTATAAAACCTCCCGTGTACTCTTTCGAAAATTACTTACGCCGTGCCAATATGGCGATCTCTATACGACTATAAATAGAAACCACGTGAACGATGATTAAACCTGTGTACATAAACGTGAATGTGCTTTATTTATGTAAAATATATGGTACTGACCTATCTTTTGTACATAATACATGGATTATTATGTAGATATAATATTGTACAATAGTTAGCGATATTAGTTTTGTGTTACCTGTTATACGTCAGTTATTGATCGTGTTTGATCACTTTGTCTCTTAATAAGTATATTTTATGAGAATGATATTCCATTATGAAGTTTACACGCGAATGTGATGTGATACACACATCAACACTGTCTAGGGATATTTTAGTTTTTCATGGATTGCAAAGAAACTACAAAAAAGTTCTTGAAACGTTCTTATATCAAAATGCGCAGTACTTGGTACTTGGTGTAACGGGCTGGTGTCAAAATGCGCAGTATTCTATAATCTGACTGAAAATTGAAGAAAAATTTTTTTTATGTTTATTTTGAATGACTTTTATGGTAAAAATACAAAAGTTAACTTTGTACTAAAATAAGAACTTCTGTTTTTGGTTATTAAAGAGAAAAACAAAATTAAATGAAACAATTAATGTGTTACAAAATAAAATTTAATAATCTGTAAAACCACCTCGGATGTTTAAATAACGCACCTGCAACGATTGTGCATACTCAAAATGAGGCTATCAATATCTCCTTGTGGGATAAGGTCCCAGGTTCGACGAAGATGCATAAAAAGTTGATATTCTGTCACCAGATTTTCGGGAAAATTTCGTAAAGCCCTTCATTGAAGCACGCGTGCTTAATCGGATTTAAATCTCGGGACACTGGGGGGGAGTCCAATGTCTCAACATTATGTTGCTGCAGCCATTGACTTACTATTGAGCTGTTTGAGGGCGAGCATTGTCATGCATCATCCTGAGCCATTTGCAACCGATGTGGTTGGACTACAGGTTCCAGCACCTCATTACGATATTTTGCGGATGGAAGTCGAACCGAGATTCATCCGAGAATAACACCCTAGACCATTGTCGATTGTTCCAAGCCAAATGTTCATTTGCCCACTGTAATCTTGGACCGCGATTGCCTCGTCGTAGTGCTGGAACCCGAAGTGGTCTACAAGCATGTAGGTTGACTTCGTGCAGTCGCCTCCTCACAGTTGGGTCGCTCACTAGGACCTGATGTTCCGATTAAAGCTTTAAAACCTAGCCTAGCCGTAACTTAGGTTGTGTCTTTGCTGTAACTTGTAGAAATCGGTCTTGTCTTGCGGTAGTCACCCGACTATTCCCTGTGTGCCGCACAACCACCTCGCCAGTGTCTCGGTAGCGAAACCATAATCTTGACATGACGCTTTGACTGGCGCCAATGGCATCAGCAACATTGCACTGGACAACATCTCTTCTTTAGTTAAATGTCGGCGTTCCATAGTACAGAAACAACCACCAGTAATAATGCGGTAATAAAATTGTGAAAAAAAAATTAAATTCCGTTTAAAAACAATTTCATCTTTAAGACACACAGAGGAAAACAAACTATCATAAGAAAATTAACAAAATACTGTCGCATCAGTCTTTTTTTGTTTTAAATTTGTATTTAGAATACAGAAAAAATGTGCCAGGAACAAATTGACGTTTAAATCTTTTTGATATGATCAGTACTTTTAGAGTTATTCTAATAAACGGGAAATATTCCTAGACGGTGTTGATGTGTGTATTTCAAAAGCTAGATAAACTTCGTAATGGAGTATAAAATCGTACGTCTATTTTGAAAATGAGTTTAAGATATCAATATCATAGTAGGTACATCATTCACTATCATTTCTTTTAGTGTGTGTAGGTACCTAGATTGTATTTTTATTCATAGCAAATGTAATACATAAGTAATAACGTGTTGAAATTCCGAAGAAATAGTTATATAGATATCTAAATTTCACATAAATATTACGCAATAGGCATGGAATATTCTAGAAACGTTTACGATAAGGGTATATCACCTATGTGCGATTGTCAGCCGACAATAAGACCGTTAAAAATAATTATGCAAGCCAAGCGAGTGCACGAGACGACCAGACCGCGAGCATCGGGGTCTCCGCCGGTAGAGATGCGCTGTCGAGGTCGTTTGATTGTCGATATCGACAACAATATTTTTATTTTTGTGTATAATGATAATTTTGTGATACTATATTGTGACTACAATTGTAATAATATACAGAAACAGTTTAGAGTGCTTTAAGCTAAGTGAAGTCACTACGACGATAAATACTCTACTGTAAGTCAAGTGTGTCTGTAACAAGAAATATATAATGAAATTGCGTTAACTGTTTGATATATTATGCCTTGCTAAAATTTATTTTTATTGAATTTTGTGATGTATAGGTACTTTAAATAAGGTAAATGTACCAATCTTTGACATTGTCTCACTTTCTAATCTTTTTTTAATTAATAAGATTTCAAATATTGATATAATTCAAAATGCGTATCAAATGTGCTAGTAATGACATATTTTATATGAATTCTATTTAGAAGCTTTCTTTGATTTACTCAATATTTTTTTTCAGTATTAGACGGAATTTTGTTAATTATCGGTAAGTGTTTATTAAAACTATTAGATAACTGTACAAACAATTTGTTTTTGTGTGTTGATGTATATCATTTATATTTTATTTTAGAGGCATGCCAAACCTGGTGCAAAATTTCAAAGTTTAGTGGACTAGACACCCATATCAAGAACTCGTACAAATGAATATTTTTTTTCAACTTATTTTTCGATCATTTGGTAAGGACGGAGAATGTAAGTTTGGATTAGTCTGTTAGTGATTACTTTCTTTGGGTAGTTGAGTAGCGTTTGACATGGGTATCAAAGACTGTTTTACTATGTGGATTTAATGCTTGACAGTCGTATTGAGGTGTCACACACTGAGTAAGTAGTGTCAACTGTTGGTATCTGAAGGTATTCTGCAATGAGACAATGCCACCATATTATTAGAGAGACGATGTATTGATGGCGATATATAAAGTGTCTAAAGGGATTCCTAATTCCTATTCCTATTCCTAATAATTTAAGCTACATAAATATGTTATGATTGTATGACATTAAATTTTCATTTTTTGTGTTAATTTTTTGCAATCTCATAGTAGATGTACTTATTAATGAAAGCATCTTGCTTGATTTTGGCTTTTGCTATTTTATAAATTTATTGTTATAAAGTAATCAAAGCAGTGAAGTAACTATGAAATCTTAACATAATCTCCTGTCAAATACTAGAGTACCTACTCTGATCTCGCTTTTCCATAGTCAACTATTGGGACATTAGAGATTGTGTCTGTCATACACTGTTACAATTTTAGAAGTTGCGCAGAACTGGAATGTCAGTATGACAGATAATTAAGTACTTTTTTGCCAAAACACGTGTTTTTCCGTCTAAAAGCGTTACCCTCTGGGATATTAATATTATATAATGATTTTAATGAATTTAAGGGATAGAGTTGCATTAAAGACAATAAAAGACTAATGTATGTAGATTTATCTCTTCTTATACTCGTATGCATAAAACTAACAGGGGAACAAGTTGGACAAACTTAATATTATCTCATTCATTTTTTCATAAGATAATATTGAATGCAAATTCCGTGGTATGAAAGAAATTGGTAAAGTGGGTTTTAATTTCTACGATTATGATGAAGTTATGAAATTTAGGCTAAAATCATCTGATTATGAGTTCAATTAAAATGGGATTTGCATGTCGGATTTTTATTTTATTAAGATTTTCTTGATGGGATTTAAGATTTATATAACTACATACAACTAATTGTAGTAGCAAAAAGTTGTTTTACGACATTAATTTTAAATTTGCTGTGTTCTGGAAAACAAAGTCTTACACTTTATAGTGGTATTCAGCGAATGTTCATTCTAATGTGTAGGTAATAATAATTTACTGAAGCGTTGGAGCTATTGTGAAGAAAATAAATATATAGTAAAAATGTTTTCATCGACTAATTCAGCAGCTCTAGCATACAAGCACGTTCAAGTTTCATTGTCCGCAGTGGAAATTTCCACGATAAAACATGCAACCTTCGACCGTACTGCTCTAACCTACGGTAACTTGATATAGTTGCTTCTCTGTCACACGAAATCAACGCAGGCGCTGTGACGGAACCGGTCCATACCACTTGCACTCAGGTATTTGCCTATATATCTTTCTCTTTCACTTCGAGTAACTTAACGTTCTATTTTACGAATAGCTCTGTGCTATGTATACTTCTCGGTCGTCGGCCAAATGATTTTGTTAGCTGTCTTCCTCTAAAGCTTGAATGGAGCAAATTTTGTGTTCTTTATGCAGAGCTACAGCTTCAAATCCAACAAAATACGATATTACTACGAGGACCACGTGCTGTCGGGGTTAACGGCTGATTATACAGATAACATTGAAAATAAATAAACAATTTCTTTAGGTGTCACGTTACGATTAAAGATTTTGCCTCACATACTGCATTAATAAAAAAAATTGTACTGGTTCACACTAGAAGCATTTCTTTGGTTAAATGGAAGATATTGTTTATATATAAGTACTTACATTGAACTTCGAGACTTGTTGTTGAGAAAATAAATTGGCCTAAATTGCTAACTCTGGATCATTCTACGTGTGTTCTCATTCCGAATAGTGCGTCTTATAGCCTACGTATATTTGCTAGTAGGTACAAAAAATTATACAGTTCAAAAATATTGTTCTGTTTATGAAGCTTTTAGAATTCTAATTAGTTAGTACCTTTGCGTGGTCATAAGGTTCGGTATTTATAGAAATCTAACAATAGAATAAAGTAGGTAAACTAAAACAAGGAGGAACAAATTCTGAGCAAGGCTAAATATTCTTCGAAATGAATCAACCAGCTGGTTGTATGCATACGCTTGCGTTCGCGTTCACGCAAAGATTTGAATAAATATTTTGAGAAATGTTTATAAACAGTGGCGTCCTTTGCGAGAGAATGAAACGCTCACACGATTAAGTATTCTCAATTTAGAATCAAATCATATTCGGTTTTAAAAAATGAATTGAAAATATCCACTGACAAGGATGGTTGTTTCGCCACTCGCCATCATGAAGTATTCAACGTTTTTAATAATTTTTAATTACAATAATAAGGTTTTTTATGTGCTACCTCAATCTTCTCAACCACTAATAATTTTTGCTAAATTCTAGGTAAGAATACGTACAGTTTACAATATGTACGTACAAGACTTCTCTATTAATCAAAGTTGGATATTTATTACAATTATATTTTTTTTAAATTAAAAAGTTAAAAAAGCGAGTTTTTAGATTTTCTCGGTTGTTACACAAAGGAAATGAAACTATTTTTGGAACCTAAATCGCATATAAGTTTTTTCTAAGAAACCAACAAACGTTTCGGTCTCTTTACTGGTTCCATAGTTACGGTTGACCGTTAAGTACCCGAGCTGTTGGTTTATTCGAAAAAAAAACAAACAAATAGATACACGCGATAATATTATTCGTTTCCTAACAACCTTTTACTTTGACGTTGGCACAAAGTATTTTAATGCCATTAATTAAAAAAAAAGAATATTGTATCACATACATATTCTACTATATATATAATATGTACATCTGTGTATTACATTTTTAAGTTCTGAATTTAAAAAGTCTTGCACCATTGAACAAAACAGTCACACTAAATTAATTCCAAAATTGATACAGTAAAATTGTATATTAAAAGCGTCCTTGTTCCATTGTGCTATTGTGCTACGTACGTAAGTCCGCATCGTCTTTCCTGACAGAATTATCTTGACATTGTGACGTCACGGGCGACGCGGAGGCGAGTCGCTGACTAAATTTACACGCTACGGAATTTAGCGAACACGATTATTTATCTCCACGTGCTAGATTCGGCACGATTAAGAGATTTTATAAAATTATTTATGTAGGTTACTTCCTATTTACATTATTGGTGTCATTGCCACCTGTGCAAAGTGAGATTTATGACACGCTTTGACTGTACAATATAAAAAACGGTGTATTTGTGAGAAGTTTAAGAGAATGGAATTCCTTTCAAAGCGAAATCCGATATTCGATATCCGATTTTTTTTATAATACCAATTGACGGGACGAACAAGTCGTACGCATGATGGTAAGCGACACACCTCTCCATAGCAGTTGCAGTGTCACTCGCTTTAAATCGCAAAGATCTGAGGGACACTGCCACTGCGCCCGTCACCCTGAGACATAAATTAGTAGACCCTATGTGTCTGTAATATCAGCAGCATCCTTTAAAGCCGTTGTTATTCTCACATTACTGCTTGGCAGCAGAAATGGGTAAAGTGACAGAACTTCCCTGGACGAACTCTTTCACAAGGAGCTCTACTGCTACTAAATAATATGTGTAACGGCTTTAAGTGGGTGGCGATTTCTTCATAAAAGACTCTCATTAACAAAAAATATTCAAGCAGCGGAAGAAAACAGATGAGTTAGATAGTTACTTGCAAAGATATCTAACAGCCACTAGTTATTTTTAGTAACAAATAAAAATCAGCTCTACGTAATTACTTTCTTTAAGTATAATAGTGTCTACAAGAATGATAAGTTTACGTAGAGCATATTAAAACACGTATTAATTTGATGAATCAAAGGAATGAGCGCCCTCTACAATTTCTTACTCATTCATTTCGCTGGAATCTGCATTACGAATGAGTAGTAGAGCTTAAATTTGATGTGACATATTCAAATGTACATTTGCTTAACTACAATGATAATATTTGAATTTGGAACAACTGTGGTAAATATGCATTTAATTTATATCTCCCTATAAAAAAAGATCTCTGTGTAATGAGAGTTAGTTCTTTATTCACGAATTTTGAAAAGCTGTGTCACAAATGTTTTCTATTCCACTTAAGAAATAGAACTGAAACTTGCTATAAAATCCTCATGCTAGGAGATATCTTGCAAGTTCCAGTATTTAAGAAATGCCTAACATATTATGTAAATGATAATTACAGTGGTGGTAGCCTAGTGGAAGAAGCAACCGGCTTCACAATTAAGAGGTCAATGGTTCGAATCGCTGCGGCGTCATGTACTTGAGTTTAATTTTTAAGTTACGTATATTTAGAAGCGTTAGGTAGCTATACCTCTCGCTAACATCATACGGAAATATAGTGATGAATTCTGTCTCCAACCCGCTTTACTCTCTCTCTCACTCTACTCGACTCTACTCCACCTGTTAAATGGAAAGTGGAATCTAAACGTGTTGATACAAGCGTTCTCCACCTTGCATGCGTACAAGATGCCTCTCTACGCTTCGTTTGAAGATCCCTTCAAACGGATTGAAACGCAAGGATGGAT
The DNA here is from genome assembly GCF_003589595.1 of Hyposmocoma kahamanoa. NCBI lineage: Eukaryota > Metazoa > Arthropoda > Insecta > Lepidoptera > Cosmopterigidae > Hyposmocoma > Hyposmocoma kahamanoa. The sequence goes on along the minus strand of NW_020654972.1, from coordinate 4,909,892 downwards.
TATCAAATAATTACAAGTTTTTATAAAAACAGCCATCTTCAAAAGTTCGTGGAATGACATCAATTTGCCAAGTTATATTAAAATCAGTTACCGGAAATTGTGTGAAACCATTTTCATCCCCTAGTTTGACACCCTTACATGTGGAATATTTTCAAATTTAAATGGGACCATTACTGGGTTGCCCTCTTTCTAACAAAAAAATAATCACCAAAATCCGGAGTTCACAAATGCTGGAGTTATCGCGTAACATACATGCAAAAAAATACAAAAAAAAGTAAAAGTAAAAGTTGCAGTGCCACTCAGAGTTTTAAATCGCAAAGACCCGGGGGACACTGCCACTGCGCCCGTCACCCTGAGACATAAATTTAAAAGTTCAGTAATTTCACCCCTTTCAAAACACATAAATGCTCACATTACTGCTTGGCGGTGGAAATAGGTAAGGTGACGGTATTTCCCTGGACGAACTCTTTCGCAAGGAGCTCTATTGCTGCTAAAATTCGTCGATGGCTGAAACCTTCTCCTTGCAGGAGGGGGTCTCCTGCAAGGAGCAGAGGGACGTACATTAACAACATTATCTTAATTTTCCTCCTTAGTCAGTCTTAGCTTTTGGCATTACCAAGCATCATAAACGCGTCTATAACGATCAATCATCGGTATCAAAATTCATGCTCAACTTCCCGTGTTTTATTGAACGACCCACCCACTTCAGTGAGTGGGTGGGTCGTTCGTCGAGTTCATCCCGTGATTAGTGTATTTTCGGCATACCCTTGTTTATTAAGAAGTGTGTTTATTATCAAGATCCTTTAGAAATAGTCTGTCACAAGCGTTTCGCTTCGTTTCAAATAAGCTCATTGGTTTTAGGTTTTACACTGTAAAAGATCATACAATATAATGTAGTTAGATACATTAGTACATACATGCATCTCCGTGAATTACATTAGAAAAAAAAATTATTTGGTCTCATTTTTTCATGACTAACATAAAAGCTCGTTAACTAATCATTGAAATCGAGAATCGTCTCCTCTTAGCATTTCTCGAGTTCAACCCCACGCTGATATTCTGTGGTGACTGGTGGTGACCGAGGAATGGAGTAGACGCCACCTACAATCAACAACAAAATATAATTTAAATTTAAAACATCATAATAAAAGACAAGAAATAAAATATACAACAAAATTTATAGGATACATTTATTTATTATTAACCGACTTCAAAAAAGGAGGAGATTCTCAATTCGACTTTTTAAATTTTTTTAGGTATGCCACGCGATAACTCCGGTGAACTTGTGACCTGATTTTGGTGATTCTTTTCTTGTTGGACTGAAGGTACCTCAATAGTGGTCCCATTTAAATTTGAAGAAAATATTTCACCTCTAAGGATTACAAACCAGGGGATGAATCCAGTTTCTCTCACTTATCGGTAACCGATTTCAATAATACTGTGCAATAGATATATTTCCACCAACATTTGACGTCCTTTTTTTAAGTACTCTGTATTTAGATTATTATTACACTATAGTAGTCTATGAGTGTAATATGTAGTAACGTACTTTTCTTTCGATTTCTTATACTTACTGAAACCTTATAGATTTGGATGTAGTTATTATAAACAATAATAGATTTTGTAAGAAACCGTCACATCTTTATCTGAACGGTGGATAACATCTAGAGTTACACAAAATGTTAAACAACTTTGCAATGTCGAAAGAAAATACTGTATAGTTTTATTTTATGTTACGAGAGGAAGCAGCGTGCCCGCGGAAAAGCTGCATTAAGATTGTTACAGAAAATCTTAAAATGGCTATCGATTGTTACAAATTAGGTACATTTATTCCTGAAGAAAACATATTAAATAACCTTTGAATTGAAAATGATTAATTCTCGTATAACATATTACAGTGGGCACGGATTCTTGACCATCATGACGCTGGCGCATACTGTAAGAAACTTGGCACGGAGCTTGTTTACCAGTCTGCCCGTGAAAACTGCTAGTGATGGGTCGTTGATAATGTCTGTCTGCTTTTTAGTTCTATATATACGAGATAGTTTTTTAATGTTTACTTTCAGTTTTCGATATTTCGAAGTTTCTTTCCTATAATGTAAACGAGCTTGCAGTCTTTTAGGGTTCGAACTTGCTATCTTGGGGGGTTCGAACTTGCAGTCTTTAAGAGGTTCAAGCTTGCAGTCTTTAAAGTTTCAAGAAATGTATTAGTAGAGATTTATAAAATACATGTAATTTTTATATAGTACGAAACGCGTAATCCGAGCTATTAACGTTATTTCAAATCATGTTGTTCTACAATGAACCAAAAAATTATTAGTAGATGTAATTTTATCGTTGATTTGTAATTTGTAGTTCAGAAATGACTGATCGAAAAAGGATAAAGTAAACACGCAACGCAACAAACTGTCTACGATGTTATGTTACTATTGGAGAATTAGTATAATTTGTATAATTACTATGTTCTGTTGAACTGATAAAACCGTTTCAGAATAATGTATTCTAAAGAATTGGTCTTCCTATTTTTAAATCAACCTACTCTTGATCGTTATTGTACGCTTTGGCATTTTCTTTGTTTACGGAATATAAAGTAAGTGGGCGTAATACATTATGTAAATTGCGTAAAATTTTCAAAATATGTATACTGACAGTACAATGTAACTTAGATTTTAAATAATAGTATGAAGTAAAAGTATGAATCATGCTCAGAACTACCAATTTACAATTTTATTGTTATATTTATCGGGTGCCACGTTAACGTAGTGATCGATAGGCGAATAAATAGTATTATGAGGAAATGAGTCACTAGACATTTTCTAAAGTATAACAAGACTATATATAAAAGTATAAAATATAACAAGATAACAAAAAATATCGGTAACTTTTTCTTGTAACGTACTTACACGTCAGCACATCAAGCTACACATTGACGTATCGTGCTCCGTCGCAATGGAGGAGATTTTCGAACAAAAATGTGTAGTCGGCTGTGCCGTTGTCCGTACGAATAAGGACAGGGTATCAGTGGATTAAATAAGTTACGTTTTACCAGTATGTCTGGTATCTAGGTAATGCCCAGGAATTAATTTCGTTGCTTTGTCGCTTATAGTGTAGGGATTCCGTGGTCTGAGATCAATTAATTTTAAGCGATTTTCAAGCAAATTATTATTAGTAGTAAATATTAATATTTTTAATGTAATTATGTTCAATTTTATTTTTTGCAATTGTTTTTGTATGTAGTTTTAGTGAATATTACTTACGAAACTACATTTTTATAAAAAAGTGTTTATTGTTTCCTGAGTTCTATTATGGTTCCATATGTTTCTTGGTGAATGCAAATAACAATGCATTTTATATTGCTAGTCATTCGTTTTAGTGCCCTATGATTTGCATTATCTGCATTTGTGGAAGACTGCCAAGCAAATCGTTATTAATGCATTTGACGCTCTACCCTGATATTATTGTAAAATTTATTATTTACTTAATGGAGAACGTATTAAAGAAGTTATGTTATTAAATAAGTTCAAATGCTTGGATATTTAGATGCAATATATAATTATTAGGGACATTGTAACAGGCAAAAAGGTGTAGGAAAATAAAAATGTAATTTTCAATACTTTTTACGATATTTTTATAGATTTCATTCAGACATTTCGTGAAAATTATATCTTCTAGCCTTTCGTTACCACTCCACCTATCTTTTTACTTTATTTTATTTTTGGTTACTGAAATTGGTACAATAAAATCGTATATGAAATAAATAAAGTACCTAGGTACTTAAATAAATTATAATTTACATAAAGTCATAAATGGTGCTACGTATATATATAAACAATAGAAATGTATATTTATTGACTGTGTAGAAATGCTCGGTTTGCTGATGGTTTAATATTTTAAATAATAAAAATGCTAAAAATTTTATAATTTTAAATTGCCTGTAGTACAGTGCCATCTGTAACCGAGTAGCAGTATTGCAATGATAACGAGAACATTTGAAATTCGAAACCGCCCTCTATTGTAAAAGATTGGAACTGACTTGTATCGACGCGATGAATTTGGTTAGCTGGTTTTGATGTAAGAATCACGTAGATGGCAGCATTGGAAGCATTTCGTCGCCATACTTTCTCAAACTCTTATCTTAAAGCACAAAGTTGCTGAAATGCAAAAAATGGATTGTATATACAAATTTTGTAGGCTGATTTCACGTCACATTTCCTTCATATTCACGCACTGCCTATGCTTTACTTTACTTTAAGAATAGGTTTATGCCTATTCAAACAAATTAACCCCCTTAATAAGAAATTTAAAATAAATAGAAAGTTTGGCCATCTCCTGAATAATCACTCTTTTTAAGAAAATACTGTAATAAATAGGAATAATACTGTAATATTGTTTTATTATTATCATTATATCTATTTTAGACTCTCGCCTCTCCCAAGGCCTAACAGATTAACTTTGAATTTTAAATGGGAGAGACGGTATTCCTCAGCAATGGCAGTGTCGTCCGGGGTCAAGGACTCAGGTTATTTATTATTGTTATATTACAATTTTCAAAAATGCAGAGAATAAAATATTTTACAATTATCTTGATTATAGCTAGCTTATAGCTAAGTAAAAAATGTTTATGTTAACCTTTAAAGTATATTTTACAATATTTATTGTAGCTCTATTTAGTCAAATGAAGCACATACGAAGCGTTCAATATATATATTTAAAATATATAACTGACGCTTTCAATGTTCTAATAAGGGTGCTATGGGAATGTGACCCGCCCCTTACTTCACACCAAATCTAACTTAATATTAGTTAGTGTATTACAAGCGAGATACGCACGACACGATTGCATAATCATGTGAATTGGTAACAGTTAATTTGAGACCGTTAAGACATAAGTCTAGGGATATTTGATACCGGGGTGGGAGAATTCCCTTGATGATGATTTGCGGCCATCCATCTAGAGTCAACACGTGACTTGTCAGTGGCTATACGAGGGATGGCATTGGTGAGTTATGAGTTGCTAATTATGATTTTTTTAGTAGCTTAGTAATTTATACCAATACTAAAATAAACATGTAACATAGATACAGACGTATAAATGTTTAATTTTTTTTGACGATATGTATACTTAGTATGCCAGAGACGGATAGTGAGTTCCCAATCACCTGCTCGAGTTTTAACTGGGTTTTAATCAATTACTGCTCAAAATCGTGGGTGGAAATGGCAAATACGGTATAATTTGGTATAATTCTATACTTATTACAAATTTCAATGTAACAAAATCTTTATTCGACGAAAAAGCGAAAAATCCTGCGAATTCTCATTACTAATACGATTCGATTTTTATGAAGCGATCTCCACGCTCACGATTTTTGAGATTTTCAAGTGACTCGAATCAGCAGAAAGGCAAATCTCTTAGTTTTTAAAGTTTTATTCAGAAAGCAATTAACATTTTGTAATGATATAAATATTAAATTTGAACAATATTCCATTTACAACAGTATTTAGTTGTAAATAGTTTTTGTCCTCAATTTCAGGCGTTAATGGGTTTGAACCCGATTTAAACAAAGCGTTAACAAAGCGCCACGCCGGTTTAATACAGGGCACTTGCCTATCTCTTCTTGGTACTATTTACTTGGTACTTTAATTATAATTTTTAAATTTAAATTTAAATAACTTTTTGACTGCCACTGTGGTCGAGTAGCTTGCACAACGGTTTTCATGGTGTCGATATCTCAGAGGTTCCAGGTTCGATCCCCTGCCGGGTCAATGTAGAAACTAACTTTTCTATATTGTCTCGGGTTTGTGGTACCTTCGTTGTTTCCGATTTCCATAACGCAAGTGCTTCAGTTACTTACTTTGGGACCAGAGCAACGAATGTGATGTTGTCGAATTCATAAGTATTCATAATTTAGTACATAAACAAATTCAATTTATCGGATTCCATGACGCAATTGGTTTGAGCATTGTGACTTGAGTAGTTACCTCGTTTCATTCCAGACAAAACTTTGGAAACTATTTTTTCTGCCTTTGGAATTGAAATATTTATTTATTGAACGTTATGATGTTTAAGTATAAGTACTATATATAATACTATAATTTTCATATATTTTATGTGTTATTACTTCATTAGTTTGTAACACAATAAAGAATAATTTCTTTGATCTAATTGGACTCGAAACGTCTTGCCATGCCAGGGTCACCGTTCTTAACCAACTGTACAACACTCATTCATCAGTTGTGGCTACAACTGAGGTACGGACAGTGTTGTCGTGCCCAAGGAAGAAGTAGCTAAACCTGAGTAAAAAAGTTGCTAGATTCCAAGAAATAAATTCCGGCTAAAGTTGCCTAAAGTGGCTAAACTAAAACGTAATTTTGAGATTGCGTTTTTAAATACATATTTTTCTTAATTTTACGAATTATAAAACGAAAAAATATTAACATCTGTAGCAGACTGTATCAATGGGTTCGGGTGGGTGCTAACAACGAGCTAGCAAGATGACAACAAACGTATTTACAGTTTGTTAATTTATTAGACAACACGTATAGCTTATAACAGAAACAAAAGCAAAGAAAAAGCGCCAAAAACAATCACAATTAAATTTAGAATTTAAATATAAAACTAAGCCTAAAAAGACTATATTATAATATATAGTATTTTATACAAAGAGACTTGCAGCGACTGCTACGATTCGCTACAATATCAATCAAACATCAACATCTTGTGATGTTGCAGGTTAAGCTTTATTTCTGTTTTTTCCAATTTTTTATTTTTCTTACTAAAAGAGCTCAAAGATTTAGCTACCTATTTAGCTAAAAAAAGTGGCTACAGTAGCAACACTTACTACGGACCGTCGTCGGACCCGGAACGAGTTAGCAGATCCTACGAATTTCTTTGTGTTTGTTATAGGTTTTTGTACTGGGTTTAAAGGACTTTTTTCACCAGAGTCACTGTAAAATTGATCATGCTTTGGCAAAGACTTAGTGTTTGTTATAGGTTTTTGTACTGGGTTTAAAGGGCTTTTTTCACCAGCGTCACTGTAAAATTGATCATACTTTGGCAAAGACTTAGTTAATACAAGGAAATTTCTGCTTTGAACCCATTGACTTACAAATAAATGGACGACGGGTCTAATACAAAAACCA
>NW_020654972.1:4902194-4902742 GCF_003589595.1 Hyposmocoma kahamanoa | reverse complement strand
GACACTTTTTAGCGCGGACCCGACGTCCATATAATTGTAAGTCAATGGCCTCTCCCATTTAAAAATTCAAAATTAATTTAAACAAAATTTCGACGTACATACAGATTGATTGCCTTTGTTTTTAAAAAATATTAAAATAAAATTACTTTGCATTTTGTTGTACAAACGTAGGTAGTTATTAGTATTTGTTTCTAATAATATTACATATAGGAAATGTTTTTTTCAAACAAACCGACGTTTCTGACCGAATATTATAGTTAATATCGAGTTCTTAGGTTTTCGCGATTGTTACACATGGGAAATGAAACTATTTTTCCGGATTTAAATCGCGTATATTTGTTTTTTCAAACAAAGCGACGTTTCGGGCCTTAGATAGGTCCCATAGTCACGGTTGACTGGTACTGTCTTTAACCAATTATGCAAACCACCCTATTTTTTCACTATAGTGACAATAGTTATTAATTAAATACCTTATTTTTAGTTTTACAAAGAAAACATTTCAATTTACGCTACATTATGTTTTACAAATTATTTTATTGAATGAATTT
>NW_020654972.1:4876355-4902184 GCF_003589595.1 Hyposmocoma kahamanoa | reverse complement strand
AACTGTATACTGACCACTATTATAAATAACCATTAGTCATCAATCTCTATCGGTTCAGATTCTATACAATGTTGTAGATAAAACTCGAAAAAATGCTTTATCGCCCACCTGTGTTAATTTATGATAACACGTATCGATTCGACTTTGTGCAGGATTAAATTATCGTCGTTCCAATACTTTCGGTCATTTCAAATAGAACGTCACTGCGGCACATATGGGTCTGTCTATAATGGACCTGACTATGAAAAGGTAACGCAGTAAATAAATTAAGTGAAGCAAAAATGAAAGTCATACTAACGTTTGTATTAGTGTTGTGCTTGTGTTACGGTGTAAAGTCAAAATGCGTGATGAAATCGGAGTGCCACCTAGTCAACGGATTCCCAAGAAACTGCCGCTACAATGGCACTGCCGTACCCGTACTCAACGATGACCTTTCAGGTGAACAAAAGGAAGATGCTATTCGAATAATGTTACTACGATGTCCAGAATTAACCCTAGACGAAAATGGACAAATAAAGCCGTATAATGAGATAGTGGCGTGTTGTGATTATGCACAGTTACGAGGAATGGCAGATAACTTATTATTAGCTGAAGGTGTTCTCGGCCGGTGTCCAACATGCCTAAGAAATTTCGTGCGGCAGATTTGCGAATTGAACTGCTCTCCAGACCAAGCACGTTTTGTAGATATTGACACTTTACCTCTAGAGGATGGACGAGAATACGTAGAAGAAGTTTATTACAGAATGCATGAGGATTTCATGGACAATGCCTTTGATTCGTGCTCTGGGGTCATCGTTCCTCAGACAGGATTGCCAGCAGTAAACTTGATGTGCGGAAATGCCCCTGTTTGCAACTCAAGTGCATGGTTTGGATTTACTGGAGACATTACGAATAATCCTTTGGCACCGGTGCAAGTAAACTTTTTGAGAACGCAAACTATAGAAGACTCGATGAGTGTCCGCGCAATGGCATGCAATGAAACGGCAGAAGGTGATTTGCCCTGTAGCTGTATCGACTGTTCTTTCACATGCCCTACGGGCAATGACCCTACCCCCCCAGATATGTGCACCGTTTTGACTATACATTGTGTTGGGTTCTCAGTTGGACTCGGGTTTCTCGTCGTGTGTGTTTTGATTGTAGGGTTCTTGGCTCTACGTGATTTTAAAAGAAATAAACAGCCAGAATCGTCTAATACAATAAAAAAACGAAAGATAAATAAGACAACAAAATCTTTTCAATGGATATTTTCAAAAATCGGAGCATTTTCTGCAAATAATCCTGTCCTAATGCTTATGATAACTTCATGGATATGTTTTGCGATGTTCTTTGGCGTCGCGAAACTGCAACTAACAACCGATCCTATAGAGCTATGGTCTTCTCCAGAATCACGCAGTCGAGAACATTTAAATTATTTTAACTCCAGGTTTGGGCCGTTCTACCGTGCTGCACAAGTTTATTTACAAATGAAAGGACTGCAACCGTTTACTGTTGATGGTGTTACCTACGGGCCAGCATTTCGCGTGGAAGCTTTGCAAGAGTTAGTCAAACTTGAAGATGCTATCCTAGACATTGGAAGAGATGACCACGGGGTGACTCTTGAGCAAGTGTGCTATGCGCCGCTTCGGCACCGCGGTGGTGAACAACTACTTGAACAATGCGTTTCAATGTCGGTTACTACTTACCTGGGCGACGACAGACATAACATAAATAATCAAACATATCTCACACGAATCCAAAACTGTGTGAATAGTTTCATGTCCTTTGACTGTCTAGCATCGTGGGGAGGCGGTGCTGAACCGGAGATTGTTTTTGGTGGTTTTGAAGGTGACGATATTCTATCCGCGGACACTCTGCTTATTAACTTGCCTATTAATAACTTTCTTTTAAAAGAACAACTTGAACCTGTTATGGAATGGGAACAGAAATTTATTGACTTACTTCACGATTATGATGCTAATTGGAAAGCAGACTTCGTAGATGTGTCGTTTGGTGCCGAAAGGTCCATTGAAGATGAAATTCAACGTGTTTCGGAGGCAGAAGCTATACCTATCGCTATAAGTTATGTCATCATGTTCATTTACGTTACGATTTCTTTAGGAAACATAAGATATTGTAGGACTTGGTTTATAGACAGTAAAATTATGGTGGCAATTGGTAGTATTATCGTTGTTATAGCTGCAATCTTCTGTGGAGTAGGTGTCTTAGGTTACGCTAATGTCACTCTAACTCTTCTGGCTATTAACGTTATTCCATTTTTCGTGTTATCTGTAGGTGTTGATAACGTGTTTTTAATGGTTAATACGTTACACGATTTACAATACAAACTAAAAGAATTCGATGATTATAATGAAAACTTTAGTTTTAACAAAAGGAGAGAGTTTTTGTTTTCTAAAATGATGGCTAAAGTTGGTCCTTCTATGTTCGTATCTTCCGTGACGCAAATAACGTGTTTTGCAATAGGTAGCCTAGCAAATTTTCCTGCTGTTGTAACCTTTTCAATATTGTGTTCAATATCATTAGGTTTTTTGTTTATTTTCCAAATAACCGCAGTTATTGCCCTACTGTCCCTAGATTACAAACGAAGTTCACAAAATAGAATCGATGTTTTTTGTTGCATACAAAAGAAGATATTAAATGACAGCGATCCTTTAAATTCTGAAACACCATACAAGAGCATTTTTACTAGAATGATGGCTCCATACACCAAATTTATTCTGAGATGGTACATGAAAGTTATTGTTGTCGTTGTATTTGCGGTTATACTTTGTGCCAGTGTTATGATGATTCCACATATTGAGATTGGTTTGGATCAGGAGATGGCACTTCCAGCTGATTCATATGTGTACAAGTATTTGCTGGCTGTCAATGAGCTTTTACGTTTGGGACCTCCGATGTACTTTGTACTTAAAGGAGGCTTGAACTTTAGCAATCCAAATCATCAAAATGTAATATGCGGAAGTCAATTGTGTAACGAAGATTCTTTGACAACTCAAATATTTTTAGCTTCCCGCTTCAGTAATATTACATACATTTCCAGAAGTTCAAATTCCTGGTTGGATGACTTTTTTGATTGGACAAATTTGTTTGGAGCTTGTTGCAAGTACAATACAACTGATGGTAGTTTTTGTCAGAGTACTGATAATTCCCCTGAATGTGCATATTGTTCGGTACCGAGAGGTAACTGGAGTAATGGTCTTCGACCTGCTGAGGAGGCTTTTCAACGGTATATCCCATTCTTTTTACAAGATGAACCAACAGATATTTGTAATAGAGGTGGACTGGCTAGTTACTACAGTGCAGTAAACTATGTTCTTGATTCTGAAGGAAATGCAAATGTGTATGACACTAACTTCATGGCATACCACACTGCTTTATCAACGTCTAAGGATTACATAACAGCTGTAAAGTACGCATATGAAATTAGTAACAACATTACCAACGCTATACAAGAACATACTGGTGAAAATGTCGAAGTCTTCCCCTACGGGGTCTTTTATGTATTCTATGAACAATATTTAACAATGTGGGGTGATACCTTCGCCTCTTTAGGATACTGTTTGATAGGAGCTTTTGTCTTTAATCTCCTAGCGTCAGGATTTAATATCTTGACGACATTTGCTGTTATATGGACAGCTCTAATGGTTGTATTGAACGTGATGGGCGTTATGTTTATTTGGAGCATCCCTCTCAATGCGGTTTCTTGTGTTAATTTAATTGTCTCATTAGGTATAGCTGTCGAGTTCTGCAGTCACATTGCGTATGCGTTCGCCACTAGCGAATGTGCACCCGATGAAAGAGTTGTGGATGCAATGAAACAAGTTGGTTCTACCATTATAACTGGTATCACTTTGACGAACATTCCTATAGTTGTTCTGGCATTCTCTTACACAGAAATTATTGAAGTGTTTTTCTTTAGAATGTTCTTCAGTTTGGTTATAGTAGGTTTTATTCACGGAATGATTTTCTTCCCAGTTTTATTGAGTTATTTGAACAGTTTTAAGAAAAGGAAAACAAGCTAAGAATTTTATGAATGTTACCAGCTGAGGCCTTCTCATATTGTATAAATTAATCTAGGTCGGTTTACAAATGTACATAATTTACAATAATTATAAGGAAAGCCATCAAAAATTAAAATGTTAAGTTGTAATTTTCAAAAATAACATTACACGATTTTGTTTTTGAAGAATGGTATTTAATTTTGAACCTACTAATATAGATAGATACACGAGACGACAAATAACAAATGAAAATCGTAATAATCTATGAGCCTCTTATAGAGAAATTACGAAACCCCTTTAAGGCGTTTACAAGTTTCTCTATTATCGGTTCATATAATACATATGTCGTTGGTAAAATTACTAGAGAAGAATGCGAATTAATATTATTAACATCACATCACGCCTCTAACACGTGATTTAAATAAGCTATGTAACAAATGGCTAAGCGCAAGATTTCAATTTTAGACAATTTCTTGTCTGGCGGTAGAGTTGGCAACAGTCTCCTTAAGGCTGCAAAAGCAGCATTGAATGCTTCAACTCTGATTCGTTCTCTTGTAGCGTGAGCTGTGCGGTATTTGAGTGTAGCTCGTCGTCTGCGCCGGCGCTCTTCACGGGACAAACCTGCACAGGGAGATCCAGCTCCGCTTGATAAGTATGCTTCTTCTGATATTGCACACGACTCTAGGACTCTTTCTCTGGAAACAAAATAATTAAATTATGTTTTTATCCCAAGTAAGTGCTACAAGAATGTGGAAAATATTCATCTTTTATTTTTCTCTATAAAACACTCATTTTAACCATTTATTTAATGATTTATTTTTGTCTATAAAAACTACGTATCTAATCATCTGAAAACACGACACTTATTCTAATTTAGTAAAGTCATAATTACTAATACAAAGATTGCACACTTAGAAAGAGTTTCTTCGATCCGGCTGGATTCGAATCAACGCCTTCTAGCAAACCATGCCAGATACCATGGCAAGTAAGCCACGGTACGAACCAACAGACTTTACGAATTTTTCCGTGTGCTTGTTGTATATATTTTTTGCCGTAGTGCCATCTGTGAGAAATCTATTTCTTCATTAATAATTAAAACAAACTAGTGGAGTAATTTCACAATAAATTACGACTACTATGGTGACTAAATGTCAAAATGTTTATCTTGACATTTAGTAAACTTAATTAGTAAGTAATTTTTCACCACACTTGCATTATGATTGCATGCAGGCTAACTTGACTATAATGCCCCAAACGAAACCATCGGGTCTTTTTTCTTCGCATTACACGACCATGGCTGCAAAGAGAAGAAAAAAGTGACCACTGTCTTGAACATTAATATACCGAAAAACTTTAACTAATTACTGATTTCTTTTCAAGCCACGTAAAGTATGTTTGTAGTCAGAAATATCGTTTAAAATTGAGTGAACACATATAAAGGCTACAAAATTATAACTCCCTACGTTTTGAATCGGAAGTTAATATAACCTAACCTCCGGTTAAAAAAACCGACCTGAAAAGTCATTCATCCCCTAGTTTACCACCCTTAGAGGTGGAATATTTTCTTCAAATTTAAATGGGACCACTTCTGAGGTACTCTCTTTCCAATAAAAAAGAATCATCAATATCGGTTCTCAAATGGCGGAGTTATCGCGTAACATGCATACAAAAAAAAACATGCAGACGAATTGAGAACCTCCTCCTTTTTTTTAAAGTCGGTTAAAAACGGTGTTAGACATGGCGATCGGAACTATAAAGAGCTGGAACATTCGTTGTGAAAAAACAAATACACGATTTCAGATTCAGAAAAAATAGTTTTTTTATACCAATAAGCAGGTAAATATGATGCGTGTTTATATAACATTTTTGTTTGTTTTAATTCTTTTTTGCGGCCTTTTTTATTACATGTTTAAAGTTTTACAATTCATAATCGGCTAATTCATCGATAATTGACTACTTCATATAAGAAATGAAACTATTTTTCCGGATTTAAATCGCGTATATTTGTTTTTTCAAACAAACCGACGTTTCGGGCCCTTTACAGGTCTCATGTCATTTAACCGTGACCAGGTCAGTCACCCGTGACCATGGGACCTGTAAAGGGCCCGAAACGTCGGTTTGTTTGAAAAAACAAATATACGCGATTTAAATCCGGAAAAATAGTTTCATTTCCTATGTGTAACAATCGCGAAAACCTAAGAACTCGATACTTCATATAACTTATTAGCAGTAGAGCTTTTTGTGAATGAGTTCTTCCAAATAAATGTTGTCCGCCAAAAGTTATCTCAGAGAGCGTTCAGTTTTAAGGGTAAGGGGTGCTGTTGAAATTACTGGCACATGGGACTTTTCAACTTATGTCTCAAGACGACGACCGCAGTGGCAGTGCCTCTCAAATCTTTGCGATATATTGCTCTGAACGGCCCTGCAATTGTTATAGACAGGCGTGTCGTTTACCACCAGGCCTACGACTTGTTCGTCGCGTCTCTTGGTATCATAAAAATCAAAACACTAGCGATGAATGTAAGTTATTTATCTGGAAAGAATAGTGATAGGGAGTCCAATTTTTAACGCGGAAAGAGGTGTAACAGTTACATAAGTATTTACATACTTACAATAATAATGTAGGGTCCATTCATACACCAGGGGTTAGGAGTCCAGAGGAGCAAAGGAAATCCTAGGGGTTTGGGATATTATACACTTACCTTTTCATAGGAGCCAGGTTTTCCCTTCCAGTGATGGGCAATAGCGCTTCTCTAGGTTCCACCAGCATGCATGGCATGGACTCGTCCTCCATGCCGCCAGCTGTCTCCAGCCAGCTCTTCATAGTGGCTCTGTGACGATTACATACAGGTTGTAACAAAAAGGTGTACTAACATTTGGAAATGACTTGCTGATGTCCGGGGAATTAACAAACAATCTCATATAGTTCTAAATAAAGCATAGAATTATATGAAAAACAATCTTTCCATTTAGTTGCGTAACACTCTGCATATGTCTTGGTTAAAAATAAAAAAGTATGTATTGTATGTATGTACGGTTTTGAAGAGTAAGGGTGCTGTTGAAATGGCAGGCACATGGAACTTGTCACTTAGGGTGACGGGCGTTGTGGCAGTGCCCCTCAGATCTTTGAGATTTAAAGCTCTGAGTGGCACTGCAACTGTTATAGACAGGCGTGTAGCTTACCATCAGGCGCCCGACATGTTCGTCCCGTTACTTGCCATTATAAAAAAAGGGAACAGAAAAATGTATTTTGTTATTTTAGTATATTACTTTTTTTTTAGAATTTTTGGAATATCTACAACATAGGTGTAATATCCACGGCCAACGTCTATTTCCTCATTTACTGATATTATTTTAAACTTGAACGATATAGCATATTTTATTTATTTGAAACTGTGAGGTCACCACTTCACATATCACATACCAAGTTGGAGGATAACGGAACTGGAAATTCATTTCCCACTTCGTTACAAAATTATTTAAATTTTAACCGACTTCATAAAAAGGAGGTTTTCAATTCGAGGTTTTTTTTGTATGTATGTTACGCGATAACTCTATTTATGAACCGATTTTGATCATTCATTTTTTGTTGGAATGAGGTTACATTATATTGGTCCAGTATACAGTATATTGGTCCTATTTAAGTTTGAAGAAAATATTTCACCTCTTAGACAATATTTTAGAACGAATCCGGTTTCGCTTACTTGGCAAACTTTAACTTAACTAAACTTTAACTTGGCAAATAGATGTAATTCTACGAACTTTTGAGGCCGACTTTTTAGTACTCTCTACTGAGATTTTTTTTCACTTGTATTATTTGTTAACCAGTATGTGATGAGGCATGTTGTGCTTTCCATTTGTTTTAAGTCTAATATCTAAAAATACTAAGTATCATGTATAGTAGTTACACTCGTCTAGCGTGTGTACTGGGCTTTTATACGGAATAAATGATTGCTATTGTATTCTATTCTAATTTTGTCAGTACGTTGTTGATATTCGGATCGGTCGGATTGATACTTCAGAAAGCACTTGGAAATTGTATTATGAAGGCCGTAGTTGGTTTTTGAGATCTATGTATGTATATAGCTGTTAGTTTCCATGAAAAGGTCAATTAGCATTAGCGCTGTAATATCAAACAGACAATCAACATTTATGAGCATATAAGAAGGAGATTTGTTAATTTGTATAAAACCTGCTGTTTGTTTTTTATCAAACATGAGATACATGTTCGGGATCAGGAAGAAAGGTCAATTCTATTTCATTTTTTGTAGAAATCTATTTAAATAATTGTTCGATATTAAAAAGCTTAAAAGGCGTTAGTAACGTCAATAATCAGATTTTCTACCGTAAAAAGGAATATTTGAATTTGATTAAGTTAAAAATACTAATATCGAAGGATTTTACTTTATAATGTAGGACACTGTGCTACATAATAGTATAATAGAAGTCATTATTGGAATTGAGCTATGTAGCTAACAAATAACACAAAAAAGGCACAACTGTCTGTAATTGTGACCTTTAGTTCTATTATAATTTTTAGCTTTTAATAATTTTTAACTGCCTCCGTGGCCGAACGGTTACCATGCCGGACTGCCACGCAGAGGTCCTAGGTTCGATTCCCGGGCCGGGAGAAATATTTGTATGGCCTACATTTATTTCTCTCGTGAGTTTGGGTGTAATTTGGGTTTGTCTATGTATGTGTCCATGCCACCCGCGACACAGGGTTTCCCTAGTGCGGGGCTATGTTGAGTGTGTGCGTTATTATTATTATTATAATTCAAGTTGTTAAAAGTCACATTTAAGTTAGTTATGCACTTTATAAGTAGCAGTAATAATATTATTAACAATTTTTTTTTTGTACAGAGTTAAAAGAAAAAAATATTTTTTTAAATAGCAATTGAAATATAATGAAAGTTTTTGTGTAAAATATGTCTTATCTATATTTAACGTAAATAAACTGCTTAATATCAAAAACATATTTTAACTATTCCATAATTTTTTTTGAAACTCATCTCCGAATTTAGATTTTTTATAATTTCAAGTAAACTACACGCCTGTCCATGACAGTTGCAGTGCCACTCAGAGTTTTAAATCGCAAAGGTCTGGGGGGCACGCCCGTCACCCTGAGACATACGTTGACAAGTTCCATGTGCCTATAATTTCACCAGCACCCTTACCCTTCTAAACCGGACCGCAGTAATGGTAACATTACTGCTTGGCAGCAGAAATAGGTAAGGTCAGTACTTCCCTGGACGAACTCTTTCACAAGGAGCCCTACTGCTGCTGAAGAAATTAAAAAATATCTAAGTACTTTTCTCTTGCAGTAATTTCATACCACACCAACTATTAATATTATGCTCAAATTCTAATGTGTCTTTTCTTCGAATATCTCAAAAGAAGATAAATATTTCACTTTTCTTTATAGTAGCCAAAACTCACGTAACCAAAGAAAACATCCCCTTTATCTACCCTTCCTCTCGTCTTGTTTTGATTCCCGATCAAATCAAATAAACTGGCCGCAAGGGTTGTTTCGATAAATAAAACATCACGAGTTCACACCTCGAGCTAAAGACAGTCTTTAGGGGATAATAAATCCGTATTTATTCTTTTTGCTGCCCCTCCAATAATCCAATCATGTTTAGCAACCGTATCGAATCGATGACTGCGATCGCTTTCGAAATACTGCTAAGGCAGAAATTCGACACAGACTTAACCTGTGCGTATTTAATTTCAATACTCAATACTCAATCTTTATTGCTTTTCCATATGTTTACAAGGTGTTACAAAGTATATAATATAATAGATCATGTATGGACCCTGTCGGGCACAGCAAACGAGAGGGAGGCATTTTTAATAATTGGTAATAGATAAAATATATTGAGGTGAAATATTTTTTATTTTATTTTATTATATATTTTTTTTTATTATATTTTTTATATTTATTTATAATTATGTGCTTCTAATTCTTATTCTAAACGAACGTTAACAAACCTACAAGTCGCACAAGAAAAAATACTGTCGTAACTCAATAACGGTGGAATTAAGAAAACACGGTTTGAAAGTTACAAAAAAATATTGAATGGAACCAATAAATTTATATTCTCGTTTATAAGTGGATAATTAATTATTACGTATAAATAAAAATACTCCCATTTTTCGCAATAAGATCCATTCAGTGATTTTTTGAACTTTCGTGTTTTCCTAATTCCACCATTATTGAGTTACTCCGTAAGTATTGGGTTTCATGTACGAAATATTGTTCCGTATACCTTTGATATAACAGAGAGAGAAAAAGATTTTTTTTATAATATCAAGTAACAAGACGAACAAGTCGTGCGCCTGACGGTAAGCTACCTGCCTGTTTATAACATTTGCAGTGCCACTCAGAGCTTTCAATTGCAAAGATCTGAGGGGCACTGCCACCGCGCCCGTCACCCTGAGATATAAGTTGGCATGTCCCATGTGCTTGTAATTTCACCAGCACCCTTACCCTTGAAAACCGGAACGCAGTACTTCCCTGTACAAACTCTTCCTGCTAATACTTCTAGTAATAATACATAAGCTTGAGGATAATAAAAACAACCATAAAACTAAGATGAAATAATAGATGATGACGGTATTGTATGGTGTGACGGGCTGGTATATGTACCGTAACTAAACATTTCGGCGCCTATTTTGCGAGTAGATTGTGTCAAAGATGATACATTCTTAATGTTTACCTAAACTATGATCAAGTTTCCTACATTCCTACAGATATAACGGTAGATGATGTTTTTACCAAGCCACTACACTAAGACTGTAGACACATAAGCTATGAGTTTCCCAATTTAATAGTCATAGCTTTATTTATTGGTTTATTTTTTGATGTGTTTATGATAAATCAAGTTGTCTATTCCAACTAATTTAATTATGTACGTAATTTATCTGTTTACTTGAGACCAAACAAATTTGAAATCTCAATTTAAAAAAAATCTGCTCAATACTATATATGATTACTAAACTATTGAATGAATTTCCTACGTGCGTTCAAGATTCGTATGTGGAAGGAAAATGCAAAAGATAAAAACTAATAAAATTTTCTTAGAGCGAATCGCTGTGGACAGATAAGCCCTGAGTGGTTTTGAGCTACAGCTGCAATGTATTAGATTAATAAAAACCTTTGTAAAATGTATTAAATAAATAAAAAATAAAAATAAGCTATTTTGTAAAGTTTGACAAACATTATATCCTGTATATTCACGAAATCACATAAGCCTATCGAGATAACTTGATGAAAGGAATCACATGATTAAATTGAAGAATTTAAACGGTTGCTGCAATAGATTCTGAGTGTCTACCATAACCTTTCAAAAAGCAATCTTAAATAATATTACTTATATTCGTACCATGACATACTAATCAACCACGTAATGTATACTCAATTGACAAATTGATAGCAAAGAATTAATCATTTCTCAAGATTGTCTAAAATAGGTGTCACCTTAAACAACATTTTGTTTATTTCAATCACAATGTTTTTTCAGTGTTGTGTTTAGTTTAAATAAGTACGAGTTGCTCCCGAAATGTAACAATTTAAATGTGGTTTGTATTTTCATAGACATTGAGTTTTAATATATTTTGGGAAATAATTTTAAGTCTTCGAAGGAGATGTTTGAACTTGACTCTTGAAATACGTTAGAAAAATATAAAGAAGTATAAAAACTATTTGCACTGTTAATACAATAGTGTATTTACTCAAAAAGTGTATTTATTCAGAATCGATGAAAAACACTCACTTCCTGCGAAATATTATTAAAATTTATGTATAGGTTAAAGTTTATTTATTACAGATATCTAAACAATTCCCTACTAGCCAAATAAAAGGAAAAAATAATTAAGACTGTTTTATCCAGAAATAGTTCGCAAAAAGTTTGTCTCATTTTGAGTTAAATTTATTTATTAAAGATTTATTTTAATTGTTTCTTACAATATTTTAACAACGGTTTTATTGACGTGTAGAGAATCAAATTTTACACATATTTTGAGTTACAACACTATTGTAATAGCAGTGCGATTTGTATATTAATCAATAGGTTTAGGCTTACGTTAGTATAAAGGCGAGTTAAAATGTGGTTATTTAAGTTTTCAAAACATTTTTCCTCAAACACCACTTTTCACAAATTGCACAAAATCACTATCGTGGTTCCTCGCTGGTCCTCTCTCGAAGTCGTACTGTTAAAGAGAACAGCATCCCTCTCTTTGTAATTCCGTTCGGAGGGATGTACCGACAACCCTCTCAAATGTAAGGCGGTGTTACACGAGTCTGTTTATTTTGCGATCGAAAAGATAGTATATGTATGTTACACTAAATCATGATACAGGTTGTCTGTCCCTCCTATCCTAAATAAACTTAAATATGCCTAGAATGTCTGCTAGGAGTAGGCTGCATAATTGCAAACCTTTAGCAAATGAACTGAGAAAAACCAATTATGTTAGTATGTCTCTGCTTTGCTTCAGAGAAGATACAATGAAATTTTTCAAAATTGTGAACTGGACATTTTTAGTGATCAATATCACAGCTTTAGGTAAGCAGTCTAGGAATATTTTACTAGTGAAGTTGTATTTAGCTCTGTGTTTTTTTCTGATTTTTTCTGTTTTTACCCGACTGCGAGAGGGTTATGTTTTTCTAGTGTATGTATGTCCATTTCTATGTGTTCCCCTGTACAGCATAAATGGCTTCATTGATTTTGACATGTGAGGTGAAAAAAAATCAAAATAGTGACGGGCAGTTAATATTTTATAACATTAACTCCTCTATTATGTTTAAATATTTTTGCAGTCGAGTTTTTATTTCTTTTTTAATAATTTTTAGACTTGTTAGTAGTATAGGTATCAAATTGTTGAATACAAAATTGACTGAATTTCTTGTAAAGAAAGTCTAGTTTTATATAGACAGACTGGTCATACTCACGTGCTTCCAAAACAATAACTTTATGCATAATGCTGTGCATACTTTTAATTTAAATGCATATCTATATAGTACTAATTATATTGTGTTTTTCTTTATATTTAACGCTAAATATAAAAAAATATTGGTTAGCTTTATTAAATAAACATGTATGTGTATTTATAATTGAATGAGTAATTGCATAGTGCAGGTCTAAGTTCTTTTGTATCAAATCAAAACACTGCAATCACGTACAGTGTTTTGCAATTTCATTACAACAGGAAATTTTTCGATTGATGTCGAGGGAAAATAAATTTATTTGTTTTGCAATAGAGATCATTTTGCAAAGTAAAATTGTAATAGCTTTACAGAATTCTTTAATATCTTAAGTACTTATAAAGAAATTTAAATGTGTTTTTTTTATGTTATCAATTTGAAAACCTACAAAAAGCCGGAAAATTCTGTTTGCAGTATTTTCTCAAAATGATGTTATTATTGATTTGACACAGACATTTGGCAGAGTATTTAAAAGTAAGTTGTAGCTCTGTATGTCTATAAAAGCCATGGCAACTTAATGGTTTCACCTAACGCCTCTCAAGCAGAGGGTAGAGGGTTCGAATCCGGACTTGTCGAAATTTATGTTTAACATTTTATTTCAAATTTATTGCGAGCTTTTCGACGAACAAACACATCGTTAGGAAACCTGCACACACAGCAAAACAATTTAATGTTATATATGAAATTACCAATCGGCATTAGGTCTGCGTGGGTTAAAGCCCTCTCAGTGTGAGAAGAGGCCTGTGGCCAGCCGTGAGACTAACTGACTTCTGAATAAACGTTATAAGACACTTAAGTGTCTCACAATATGTAATAATTGGTATAAACGTAACGTGACCACTATTTCCTCCCCTCAGAGCGGGACGCCTGTAAATTTATTATTGTTTTAAAAATAAAATACATGTCTAAGACAGTTTAAGACAGAACTAAACATGTTTAATGATCAAAAATAAAAAAATAGAACTTAGCTTGTGTGGTTTGATGGGCTAGTTTTACATATTTTTAGGGATGAGTAAATTTTCTTTAATACGTGAGGTTTAGATATTAAATCTATTCCAAAGCAGCTGCCGCCGCTGCTGCCACCCGCACCTCACCACCACCGCCGCTGCCAACCGCACCTCACCACCACTGCCGCTGCCAACCGCACCTCACCACCACCGCCAAGAAAAATGCACGCGCAGTACGGACGCACAACTAAAAGAACCGGGCAACAAGGGTTAATTGATGCTTCGCTTTCGTGCCATTTTATTAAATTTATTTACACGTGTTTTGTAACAGCGGGACATTTTAAAGACATTTTTTGGTTTAAAATTTTAAAATTTATTGTTAAATCTTAAAGCATTCGAAGTTTATACCAGTGAAAATTATTTCAGATGTGTACTAACTTTATCTCACAGCATCTCTATTGCATCCCAGATGTGCCCCGCCCATCAAGCTTCGACCAATCCCGCGGAGCCCCGCCTATTGATCCTGGGATCCTGAACCGGGACACAGGTGTTCTACAGTAATTGGTAACTTCTGGATCCCTTTCAGGGCATTACCAAATAATGGGAATTTGGGAAGGTTCTTTCTGTTTCGGCTTTTATGTCTAGTGCATGAACGATATAAAGCTATTTATCTATAGTTCGTCGAATTACGATTGTAATAAATTAATTCAAGAAGTTATGACAGTAATTTACTCTTACTTACTTACTTACGAAAATTCTCGTCCTGAATAACATGTTCACGATACGCAAGATATAGGAAGGTTTAAAATAGGTAGGAAAATGAACTGCTTTTTCTTGACAAGTCTAATAACGAGGAATAAAAACAATCTGTAGGAATATCCAGATCGCGTGTCTAGTTTGGCGATGTCGCAGTAAAGAAAATTAGCGTTTGCCGTGACCTTCGCTTCGGCGGCGTATTTCTTACGTCGTCCTATAACTGTTTTTATGGATGTAAGTTGTACATGATTTTTACCGCAACTTTGTCATCGTATAATTTCATATTTGCGTGCGCTGTTATAAAGGAAAACGATCGATTTACAGTCACTGTAGCATGGATAAGATAATTTAAATGGGATATAGCAGAAAGAAACCTAGGCACAATTCCAGGAGACAGATGATAACATCGCAAGTATTAGAGTCAAGTGGTGAAACAGCCTCCCATTATCCACCAACAATTTGTGGTGTGTATTCAGTTCAAAAAATTAACATTCTCACACTAACGTCACAGTACATTTATGAAAACGTGGTATATGTATAAAGAAGAATAGTATTTTTTTATGAAAAATAGTGAAAGACATAACATTAATACGAGGAATAAACTGACTGTTATTGACCGTCGTCTTCACAAACTCACAAATTCAATTAAGACGCAATGTATACGCTTTTATAATAAGATTCTGGTTGATATTCAAAATTTGCCATTCACGAGGTTTAAAACTATAAAGAAATAAACACTTTATACCAAAGGCTATTACACAATTTCTGCGTACTTGGATGACAATAATCTGTAATACTAAGGATCTGTCGCAAGTTGTCTCGATGTTTGAAATAAATATTGTAAATGACAAAATGTGTACAAACGTTTATTTTACAAAGAGTAACCACTAGACTTTTTTGCTCATTATTCTCTCAATTTACGGAAATATATTGGGTGTTGTTTTAGTACGCCGAGTAATTAGTTTGCGGTTCAAAGTTCTGAATGACACTGCCACTGTACCCAGTCACACGACTTGTTCGTCTCGTCACATGGTGTACTAAAAAAAAAAGTCGCGGTGATGGAACAACAATAAATTTACCATTAAAACGTTTGATAAAGATGCACTATTGCGTAGTAATCGCATCATTTAAATGATTGATTTTATCAATTCGTTAAGTCTAGGTATGCAGAGTTAGTAATGAAATCATGTAATACTATTAACTGAAGACATCGCTGGGTGGTACCAGTTCTATTGCATAAATTATCATAAGCATAAGTAATAAAGTTTAGTTGAAAATATACGGATTCAAGATAAATCGATATAATTTTACATTTTAATACGAATCTACAATTATAAAACGAATTGTATTCTATCATCGAATTCATATTGTTCAGAATGTAGTAAAATAGAATGGAGTTGTCTCATTCAATTAAAAATACCATTCGTTAGCGAAATTCGTACCTACGTTTCATTGTATGTAAGTAATGGGGTGGTCAAAAAGTCCGTGCTGTTTTAGCCACCAGAAAAAGAAAATCTTTTAAAATGTTATATTATCTGTGGTCACTTGAAAAACATTATTTTAGCGAGCAATTTCAATATAGGCGGGAAAGTTTTAAGTTTACAAATTCATGAAATTCACTCACAACTTGTGAATCGTAAATGTCGTAGTCGTCTTTCATTATGATAATGTCAAACCACACATATCTATACGAAGCCGTCAAAAACTATTGTAGTTAGATTGGGGTGTTACTTCATCCATTGTAATCGCCCGACATAGCCTCTTCAGATTTTTACTAGTCTCGACTCGACTTTGATAACGAAGAGACCATCAAACGTTGGAGCTGTATTAATTCTAAAATTACCCGAAAGATTTTATTCAACGTGGCCAGTACATAACTGATTAGTTTGATATTTAATTTTTTTTATTCATTTCTACTTTGATATTGCACGGACTTTTTAGCCAATCCAACTTGATATTGAAGCATAAAATACGTTTTATGAAATACAAAACAAGTTGCTTAAAATTTGGTTTGCGAATTTTGTTTACTTTTATATCAATAAGTAAGTGGATTCAACCTGAGTTATAGGACTCATGTTAATCTATATTCAGCCATTTTAAGTAATGTATACCGATGATTACTTACAGGTATATATACCTTGTTGTATGTGTTCTAAATTTTAAAACACAAAATTGCACCTTTCGGTAATAATAGGATATTTTATCATCAATGTTGTTCTATGTAGGCAGACTGGCAATGACATTGTTATAGTTCCTTTTCTAACTAAATAACATCTTTATGTGATATTATACAAATTATATGTCATTGATATAGGTACTTATTGTCATTGTAGTAAAATTTTTCGTCCTGCGGAACAGGCTAAGGCGTCTAAGCCATTTAGTAGAAACCAAATCTTAGATTTAAATTTTTCTTCAACGTTTTATTTTATTAAGGCTTTATCATTTTTTTCATTAGCCAAGTTTTCATTCCGAATTTGAAATAGTTTTAACTTTTTTAATAATTTATTCGTCATTCCAAGCATAATGCTTACGTTCATTATAACTACTTACTCAAAGTAATCATATAAGTCCCTGACACGTGGTGAAGTTTGGAGGACCTCATTGCCAGACACCCTCAGTTCTAATTTCGCAGCAGGTTCAAAGTAATTTCGAGCACACGGAAGGCAATGAACCTTGCCAGATATAAAACCTCCTTTATAACTACAAACGTATATTGCCATGGCAACAACGCAGTTGAGCCAATAGACTTTCCCAGTTTTCCACACAAAATAAATGACGCCCGCCGTCATAGACAAAATTTTAAAAATGATTTTCGGCTCTGATTTTGACCAATTTAAAAAAATATATTGATTTTCGTAAGCGCTTTCTATGTCTGTAATATTTTCGATTTTTTTACTATTAATTCGTTTTTAATCGTGTAATTTTCCACAATGGCATACAATTTTGATAGCGGCCAGGTAAGTGCTAGTTTATTAAGAATTTTGTTTTAAAATTTTAATGTACGTCACACATTTTCCTTTTATCATATGTGTACAAAATATTAAATTAATAGTTATGGGTCCCAGTGAATCACACCAATTACTCATTTTCAAACTTGGAGAATTCTGTGTGGTTTAAGAACCATATAATGAAATTAATTCCGTGTGCACTAACCAAAACATCAGCTGGAACCAGTTTAGAAAAGTTCTTTTCTTTAATTGCTCTTATCAGCAATTGAACGCGGGACTTCCTCGAACGTACCATATGTGTTGTAAGGGACAATTCGAGAGGGTGAGTATATTCATAATAAAATAACTTGTGCTAGGAATAATGTTAATGTAATTATTTATAATTGCGTAAATATTTTTTATCCCCTTACAAAATGTGCACGGTCAGTCGACACATATTTTGTAATATTTATGATAATTTAATATATAATTTAATTAAATTTCCCAGTAAGAAACTACGTTTGCTTTGTTTTATTGGTGACTTTTTTTTTGATATCATGGATACGATCACCAGCTGACGTAACGACGCATTTTTGTTACACCCGGTATAAGTAAGATAATCCCGTATATTTTCTAGTTTTAGTGCACCTGCAGCTCTATTACGTCCCCTACAATGTTTTACTGCGAATCGTTTTTTACCAGCGATACAAATTGTAATTCCTTTAATCCAACTTAGATACATTCAATTACATTGCTAACGTCTCTCCCTATTCCACTATTTCAATAACAAACCTAAACTCTCAAGTTATAAAGTCCAAGTTTTAACGGATGTACTTGCTGGAAAGTGAGGGGCGCAGGATCGCCCTTGTTTGAAAGAGAATGACAATTTTTCACGCCTTTGTGTGTTCTCTTAATCTATGTTTGACACCTCACACCGGCAGTCTATAGTTAACAGGTCTCATATACCCGGTTTTGTTAATTTTCCATTGTTATTGATGAAAAAATAGAAAATAAAAGTTTGTTAAACTACAGATGGTGTACTGAGTACGGTGGTTATATTGTCAAAAGCTATAAGGCTGGACTCGGACCAGCGACCTCGCCATACCGGGGCGAATCGTAGGAATTTTAGTTTGTGTTTGTTCAATTTTTGTATCAATAGTTAAAACAAAGTAGTAGAGTATTTTCAATGTAGGGTAGTCAAAATCAAGATATTCAATAAAATAATTAATTAGTTGGGACAGAGCGCAGCGGTTTAAATGGCAAGACTGAGCCGGAAAGATAGAATATCAACATACTCAGTTTCGCCTAAGAAAATCACCACATTAATCGATGTACAATCGTCTGGAAAATGTCGTTTCGAAAAATCTCTATGAGCATCCCATAGGAGCGAAAAGAACGTTGTTGACGACGAACGACTACAGTTAAAACGTTCGTTGTTATTGCATGGACAAAGGTTTTTCTTCTCGGCTCAAGCCGTTTTCGCGTTAATAAGTGTAGTGATTCTCTTACGCTAAGATTTATAAAACGAACTTTCACTTCGATTAAGCAAAAATTGCGAACTAAGCAAGTATTTTGTATTTACGAAACGAATTGTGCCTAAGTTTAAAGTTGACTTAGTCAAAGTCAAGGTTCGTTTTATAAATCTAAGCCTTGGACATCTCTCACAATATCGATCGTAATCTATATTTTTGCTTAACTTTTAAGCAATTAGTACAATAAAATATACTTTAGGCTCAACAATTGACAAGCAAGTTTCAAACGCAAGACAACTTTGTAAAGTGCAATAAAATCAGCTAAATGCAATACATTCGTAACTTCCTTTAATATACTTTAACGCATAATCTGAAAACGTATTTCCGCATACTACAAAAGTTTGAATGCGTGACAAAGTTGGTACTGTCTTCGAATGGTACTTTCCAAGGCGGCGGCGGCAACTTGACGGCATTTTGTCGTTTGGCGTGACTAGCTTCCCTTGTATCTATCTATATCCAGTCATGACCTTACTTGTTTGAGCTCAAAATAGACGCGACAAATGTCCTAGAATATTTGCATCAGAATGGCTAAGCTTAGTTTTCACGTAAATTTTGTATACAATAATCGTGAATGTCATTCATGCTGGAATATTATACTGTTGATACAGCTTGATACGCGTTTTAGCTGGCTGGTATTTTTAAACTTTTGTTTAAGTCTTAAAATTGTCGTCATAGTATTTGTCCTTGATTTTGTTTTTAAACCTTTTGTCTACATGAATGTCTTCTGGAACATAATTTAATTTGTATTATTTTAAGTGTAGGGTAGCCTGGTCTAAGATGACGAATCCGATAAGAGTACGCAATGTAGATTGCCGAGAAGTTATTTACAATTACAACTTGGTTGCGTACTAAGTTCAGTGTCATTTTGTAGTGCTTACCTAAGTCTGAACATTTTGATGTATTTGCATAAAACTTTTTGATATTTTCAAATCGTTACTGAGACTAAACTAAGCATATTTCTTTAAAACTGACTTTGTATGAAATCGCCCAAAAACGCGTGTAGAGGTCAAACTGCAAACGATTCTGGTCACTTGCAACATATGGGATTGGTAGCAGTTTTATTCTGAATTGGCTGAAGTATGCAAGAGTACGCAACTCGACGTGTTGCAAGAGTGCCATACCATTTTTTTTAGAAAAGTGTACTTCTGAATATAATTTCTGTCGCTATGCTTCGTTCTAAACCAACTGAAATACTAGACTCTCACAAAAGTGAGAGTCTAGTATTTTTGAAGGTTTAGCAGACCTGACGCATGTGCTCCGAATATGTATGAAATATCGGGTGCAAGTGCGCCTGAAGCACCACCACCACCCTAACTGAGGTATGTCCGTGCCACAAGTAGATCCTTCTCAGCTCTCCATGAGCAAAGGCCCACGCACACCGAGACAAAAATCACATTACCAGAAAGGTATGGAGGTGATTCGTGCAACCGACAAACGAAGTCCTTTCAAAAAAGGTGTTGCGTAGTCTTGCCGACGCACATGCGTACTCTTACCTATAGTACAGTGTAAAAGTACGCAAATCCCACTTTGCACTTTTTTATCAATTACAGCCACATTATTAAATATAACTACTTTTCACGTTAGTATGTAAGAGTCAGATAAGTAGACTATAAAATAAAACAATAGCTGATTTTCTAACACTTCTTGTTTTCATTCTACACGGTCTCAAACCTTAAGTGCGTCGTCTTAAACCAGGCTACCCTATTATTTTTTTATGATTATCAACTGACGGAATACGTCTAGGTACCCATAGCAGTTGCATTGCCACTTAGTGCTTATATCGCAAAGATCAGAGGGGTACTGCCATCCTGAACCATAAAGTTGACAAGTTCATAATGCCAATAGTTTTACCACCACTCTTACCCTTCAAAACCAGAACGAAGTAGTATAGAAGTTGTATTTTTTTTATTGTTACCAAGTGACCGGAGAATAAAACAAGATGCCACTTAGAGCTTTAGATCGCAAAGATCTGAGAGGCATTGCCACTGCGTCCGTCATCCTGAGATATAAAGTTAAGTTCATTTGCCTGTAGTTCCACTAACACCTTTACCCGTCAAAACCGGAACGCATTTATATAGAAGTTGTAAAAAAAACTTGTGTGAAAAATCTTGCGGTGACTGCAGTTATGGTACAGGGTCAAGATCACGTTAAGCTTTATACTTAAGACTTAAGTCCAACTCTATGCCCCTTACGATAAGAACGGTTCAAAGTACAAAGTGTCAAGCTTGATGTGCTCTTGACTGCACTATACGACTTTCTGGGTGAACCTGTATTCAATTTATTCCTCGCATATAAAATACAATCAGATATTGTGTGTAAAGCAAAAATTTAGTAGCAGTAGTGCTCCTTGTGCAAGAGTTCGTCCAGGGTAGTACTGCCACCTTACCTATTTCTGCCGCCAAGCAGTAATGCATTACTGCATTCCGGTTTTGAAGGGTAGGGCCGGTGAAATGACAGGCACATGGGACTTTTCAAATCATGTCTTAGGGTGACGGGCGCAGTGGCAGTGTCAGCGTGGCACTTACGACCAGGCGCACGACTTGTTCGTTCCATCTGTTAATATCATAAAAAAATACTGTTTTAGCGAATTAGACATGGTCTCTTTAAGAAAAGTTGTTTGTTATCGTTGGTCACATCGTGAACATCTCCACGCACTGTACAGACAAGAGCACATCAAGCTTGACACTTTGGGCTTTGGATCGTTCTCATTGCTAGCGGCATAGAGTTAAATTTAAACCTTTAGTGCACATTGACGTGCTCTTGACCTCGTACAAATTACTAATGTAGGTATTGTACAACTTTTTGAATAGCTAACCGAACATCTGAAAAGTCATCGTCCGACTCTACATTATTATCTTAAAATGTGTCATGTTATCTGTCAAATTACGATTGCGCTACACGTACGAAATTTTCTTCGATAAGTATACAAAAATCTGTTATCAATGAGACTACTTACTTTTTTCTACTGAGACTGTGCTATATTTTTATTTATTATGACTATGACTATACTAATTATATATATATATTTGAAGATTATTATCAAAACGATGAAGGTAAGGGGGTATTTGGCCTAAATTCGCTTGCATCAACACACGTCAACATGCTGCAAATTAATCATTGTTTCGTTTTTTTATGATATCAAGTGACGGGATGAATAATTAGTATGCCTGGTGGTAAAAGACACGCCTGTCGTTCAGAGTTTTAAATACGATAGGTCTGAGGACTGCCCTTGCGCCCGTCACCCTGAGACATAAGTTGAAAAATCCCATGTGCCTGTAATTTCACCAGCTTCCTTCAGAATCGGAACGCATATGTAATGCTCACATTACTGCTTGGTGGCAGAAATAGGTAAGGTGGCAATATGTCACTGGGCAAACTTTTTTACAAGAAGCTCTACTGCTGCTAACGGTTTCTCGATAACTCAACACAACACATTAACGGCCAACGTATGGAAATAGTATGGCGCATGGAGTCATTTTTATTTCTGTGATTGTTTTATTTATTTAAATTGTGCTTTGTCGTTTGCCCTTCAATTATGAATTCATTATTAATGCTATTGTAAAACACGTACATGTTTATAGTATAGTGCGATAACATAAAGTTTATTACTAATAGGAGAATAAGTAAAGAGGTGTAAGCAGAGTTAATAAAGCAGTATGCTTCGTATAATTTGAGTATCCAAGGCATGTCGTGTCTCTAATCATTCTGTCTATCAAAGCTCCTCGTTCATTACGAACTGTCTGGCATTTGAAATACTAAGTAAACCGGAAAAATCTTTGTGTCTGAAACAAAATAATGATTACCCATTTTTAAGTGACAAAGTTCTATTTGTCAAAAATTCTTTAGATAGATAAACAGAACGTAAAAAAGAAGCATTGAGCACCATCGTAATATATTTGAGAACGTATCATTTTAATTACTGGAATGATAACTTATCGATGATTGTTACACACCTGTGTGATATGAATAAAGACATCGAAAGCTTTTTCGATATGCCTTCACTGATAAGATTAGAAATTATAAATAATAATTTTCAACATTTTTAGGAAAACATTGCAAAGAAACCTGTAGGTCGACAAATATTTACAAAACTCATTGAAGACATTTTGAAGTTCACCAGCAAAATGTCACAGACATTAAGACGACCCTAAGGCAAATCGGCTTACAATTGTCAATTGTAATGTAATAAAGTTTGTGTATTTTGAAATTTCAGGTTTTTAATAAAATTAATTTATTATTTATTTGTGAAGAAACTATTCGACACAAAGCGCTCAAAAATAGGTGTCAATAGTACATTTTACCGGAAAGAGAAGCGGAAGCTAAAGTGTAAACTCTATAAAGATCTCAACTAAATAGCCTAGTGAAATAAACAGGGCTTGTTTTTGCTTTCATAATAGTACTTAAGGCTCAACTCACACTGGCGCAGAGTCGAAGCGTCGCGTCCTGTTTTTCAACTACAACGCATGGCGATGCGCGTCATGCGAACGCCCGCATTAGCGCGCACGGATTACAGTTCAGAGACTTTTAAACATTCTCGAATGGCGCTCATGCTCGACAGTATACAATGGTTGATATCGATCTTATTATAATTTTATTGCTCTTATATCTGAAGCTGAAGAGAAAGAAACTAAAAGTATATCCGACACTGAAGGGAGAAAAAGAAAACGGAAATTTTGGGTTCACGAGTTATGGAAGAAAAGACGTATACTTGGCGAATTCAAAACACTCTGTAGACGATTTAAGCCGAGATTCAAGATATTTTTATGATTAGTTTGATATATGGAAGTTCATATTTTTGGATTAAGTGAATTAATTTTTCGTCTTCATCCATTGTCGCGCACTCGTCTCGTCGCACTTCGGCATTCGGTGCTATGTCTGGTGTGGTCGGCGTCTGACGCGTCACTGCACGCGTAACGCACAGCGACGCGCGAAACCGCTCGACTATAATCAAGAGTCGACGCGCGATTCCATATTTGCATAACACAAATTTGTACCTTAATAATAGGAAAATAGAAATGAATATGCTGTAGGCGAAAAACATGACGCGTCGCGACGCTGCAACTCTGCGCCAGTGTGAGTTGAGCCTAACTGCTAAACGCGCGCACCTAAAAAATCAATCAAATCAAGCAATTCGCATTATGTCCTAATAATTACTTTAAAAAAAACAGACCTCAAAAGTTTGTTTATCCGCTTTCGATGTGTTCGTTACATCATTGAAATCGGTTCACAAAATGGCGGAGTAATCGCGTACCATACGCACAAAAAATGTACAATCGAATTGAGAATCTCCTCCTTTTTGAAGTCGGTTAAAAACAAAACCGGTCTCTATATAAAATAGTTCGTGATGAATGTTTTAGTATGGTCGAAGATTATTTAGTAGTAACATTTTGTTATATGGACATAGTAGGAAATACTTCTGACAATCAAAGATCCTAGGTAAGAAGTATCCCTAAGTATATTGGTCAAATTGTAATGTTACAGTAGGTAGGTACTTTTTTGTGGGTGTTTTGGCTTCTGTCCTACTGAAGACAATTCTGCCAGTGTCCGGGTTGAAAGATACACGGTTTATATCAAGATTGCCAGGAACGCACTCCGGCGACGATGGTCGGTTGTACCATCCTATGTACAAAGACAAAAGACGAGGTTATTTGACTAACTACTTTATAAGCCAACATTAAAACATGTAACACATAACAAATGTTATAGAAGTATGTTATTTTGTTCAATATATTTAAATGGAATATTTATTCTACTATTTAGTAGAGAAGGTTTAAGGAGAGAAAGAATACTATAAAAATTTGTGGGACGAGGGATAGAATCTGGAAGACCGTATAAAGAGACGGGATACAATGAACAGTTAAAAAATGTATGGTCAAAAGTTCCTTCTTCAAGACCACACTCACAAAAGGAGTGATCCCTTATCCTAAGCTTAGCAAGGAAAGTGGGTCTGCAGTTAATAGGTACCTACTGAACATGTGCCAAATTTATAGCTTGTCACAAATCGACGAAATGGGACCAAATAATAGTCCACTATTATTGCGGCATGCAACTGTAATATCGTAACGATTTATAAAAATGGCAAACCTTTGTCACTTCTAGACTCTTCCTGCTGCAATAGACTAAGTTCAGATTTGATTAGGTACGCCTGATTTGCCCCCTATAATAGTTTTATAATAACTATTAAGTAGTGAATTGTAGAAAATAAAAGAAATAATGGTCGTCGAAATAATATTTCGTATGTATCTATATGAATCAATGATCATAGATACGATATGAATGAATTAAGTTTAGTATGAAATTGTCATTAGAATGTTCTGGCCACTTTGAAATGAAATAAATTTCTTTTTTGTGAAAGATTCTGATTAGAACCTTTTTGGAATTAAAATCTTACACACGGCTGCTTTTAGCAGCGATGCAAACGCGACGCAGTCGTTGATTGTCTGTCTACCTTTAAGGTGCCTACAGATACGATCGATATTGACGATCGATGTCGATCGATCAATCAATCGAACAATGTCGATTGGGAGCCTACAGACATAATTGACATTATTATTACTCGTATATTATTATCGTAAATTTAAATATTTTTAAAAATATTTTTTCCTAATAGGGCACTATGCAGCGCATATTATTATATGTAGCGGATACGGCTTACGGACGTACTGAGCGTTTTTGGTTTGCCGGAT
>NW_020654972.1:4854099-4876345 GCF_003589595.1 Hyposmocoma kahamanoa | reverse complement strand
CCGTAATGGAATTTTTTTCCTGATAATTAAGTCGCGTCGAAGATCGCAGCTGTAGCTGGATAAATAATGACAAGCGGCGAAGCCGATCCAGCACACACTATGGACGAATTTGACAGTATTGTAGATATACATGAAACCAAGTAATGCAATGCAGGCCCATTTCTACTAACTCTATAAATATCGGCCCACTAAGTCGATAAATAAAAAAACTTTTTTTCAACCTTATCATTACTTGTGATGAAAAATGCCTTCTAAATGTAACAAAGGAACATTCTTGGTCTCATTTTTTTCCTCCGATGCAGTGATATGATAGATTAGAAACTAAGTCGATTAATTTAATTATTTTATAATATAGCTACAGAATACAAACTGTGAAATTGGTTAAAGTAAACATACATTAAATTTGCATTCCACGCACGGCATTTGCGAAGTAAATTGTTTGTGGTACATGATCGAGAAAAAGTTTTTTGGGTGCGTTAACTGCCAAACATGCCAGACATGGCTTAAGAACACAATTGAGTTACAATCTTAAAAAGTATGGAATAGTCCAGTATCACACGTTGGACTGAGGAGGGTTCGTCTTAAAATATTTTAGTTTTACCTCGTAAGTGTCCTACGCATTCCAAACTTTGCGCGGAGGAACCGTCTTTGGACAGCTTTTATTCTGTCAATATGAACACTTTCTTAACTCATATTTATATTATATATTTATAGAATCATAGCCGAAAATGTAAACAAGTATATTAAAAAAAAATCTATAAAAAACCCCGTAAGAATTCCTCATAACTGTCCTAGAAAAAAAAAATTGGTATATAAACTACGTGTGTGTATGCCACATTTGAAAACGAATGATAATCCATACAGTTGATTCTTTTCTGTTTTTACGAATATATTCCTATTGAAGTGTTACCGAAACAGATAATGATTAGACAGTTTTAAGCATATCACTATTCAGGAAAAGTTCAAGGCCGTAGAAAATAGAAAGTAATTATCTTTGTCCGTTTGCAGTAACTATTTTGGGCGTTTTCAATTTGGCTTAAGTGAAGTTGAAAACTGTTTCTTTGGTTGATATAATCGTCGAAAAACATTGCTCCCCTCCTTATTATAACTAACGTACCTAATCAACTCTTTTAGCGTAATATCTGAGATCAGCAAAACGAGATCTACAACGCTTACAACGCTCGTAATAGCTTTTTTAATATTTTATTTAGTTATGAAATTAAATGAAAAATGTTTATTTGTGAGACTTTTCGGTATCACACAATTTAGTGTACAGTAAATATATGGTATCACAAAAAATCTACCGATAATGGCGGACATATATTCTCGTAAAACAAAATTACTATAAATTATGGTTATTATTTAGGTTATTGCACTAAAATGTATTAT
This sequence comes from Hyposmocoma kahamanoa, assembly GCF_003589595.1. Classification (NCBI taxonomy): domain Eukaryota; kingdom Metazoa; phylum Arthropoda; class Insecta; order Lepidoptera; family Cosmopterigidae; genus Hyposmocoma; species Hyposmocoma kahamanoa. The sequence goes on along the minus strand of NW_020654972.1, from coordinate 4,874,956 downwards.
TGTATTAATGTATGTCAAAGTATTTAAATTATACCATGTCCAGGATGTCAATATTACATTGCCATTAAAATTTTACTGCCATATTTAATTACATAACATCGCCTTACTTTCTCAAACTCGTATCTTAAATCGCAAGGTTACTGAAATGCAAAAAATGGATTGTATATACAAATTTTGCACGCTGATGATTTTAATATCACATTTCCTTCATATTCACACACTGACTTTTACCTATTATTATAAAGCAATACATCCAAATTAACATTCTTGTTATGAAATTTAAAATAAATAGATAGTTTTACCATCTCACAAATTACATTATTCTACGAGTTATTTTTGCCGTTGAGAAATTCTTTTACGGAGTACTAACAACCGTTTATAACATTATATTTAGGTATCTTTTGTCTAAACGCATTTAGTGGCAACACTTTTCGGTCACTGTGTAGCAAGTTAAATCTTTATGTTATGGCCATAAGAACGGACCACTTTCTGTACTCGTTAATTGATAACATAGTACACGTAACAAATTATCAAAATGCTGTCGGAGATGATGTTGTCTAATATTTAATTGTTTCCATGTCTTAAAGAATTCTGGGTACTGCTTTACAAATGTGGCTATTTGCTTTATGTAAATGCATGGGAGTGGGGGATATTCAGCTTTTTGAATAGAGGTTCGCACGACTCTCGGAAGTGAGCTCCACATATCGATCTAATACATTTTTTTAAATTTAAGTACTTATTGTTAAGCAAAATCGGATTGACATTTTTTATGTGGCAATAAAACGTTAGGTGCCAATATCTCGATTTGGTGCCACTTGCAGATTAGTGCTAGAAGTAGAACATGAAATATTCCTTTTAGATCTTTATTGACTTTTAGTCATTAAAATAGCACTGTAAAATAGTATCTGCGGTAGATAAATCGTTATCACTAGTCTCATATAACCACTTGAACAAGTTACACTCGCGGGCAACGAACTAGGTCGAGTGTAAAAAATATGCTGGAAGTAAAAATAAATCACAGAGATTGTGCATCAAACTTACCTACTATCAATGCAGAAAAACAGCTACAAAATTTTGAATTTTATTTTGCAATTTTTATCATTTCAACCTTTTTGTCTAGACGTAAAATTTGGTACATTACTTAATATTGTTTTCAGAACATCAGGATATGAGCTCTGTTATATTTCATACATAAATATTGTTGTTCTCTTAATTTTTAATTTCTTTTTCAGAGGTTAAATGATGAGTTGTAAATTGTCTGCAATATAATTTCACAGCTCGTACTACTTATTCATTACGAAAAATTATGTAAAATTATCATTTTATATTATTTTTCTTAATTAAATTAGGACAATAATGCCCTAAAAAAGCATGCAAATTCTTTTATAATATAGAACAAACTATATGAATTTTATTACCAGTTAAGAATCGTATTAACTTTATCGTCATAAAGTAATTTAATAGATTTACGAAATGAAATCTTTTTATAATCAGGACATGTTTAGTTTATTTGACGTGTGACAATCTCGATTAGGACAATCTCGAATGCGAGTCTCTTTCATTTGAAATAAGAAACAGACAAGATTTCATTTTTTTCACACACCTTGACTAAGTTTTATTTTATTTTTTTTTAACTCTCATAGCCTCGCACTAGGGAAACCGTGTATCGCGGGTGCCAATGGGCACACACACATAAACAACGACAAAATACACTCAAATTCACGAGAGAAATAAATGTAGGCCATACAAATATTTCTCCCGGCTTGGGAATCGAACCCGGGACCTCTACGTGACAGACCAGGATGGTAACCGTTCGCCACAGCGGCAGTTTGCAAACGTTCAACTATTTTTTTGTTTGTCATACAACTTTCGACAAGATAATTCTAAATTATTGCGGGCATTTATAATTTAGTCAAACGGAGGCGTGATGTATGGGGTAAATAATAATTTGCAACCCTTTGTTGGCAAGGGATGATTGCTCAGCAGGGGGTAGTCAAAGGGCTCACACCTGCTCTTCATAAAACTCAAACGCGTGGCTATTGTATTTCATTTTTCTGAACAAGCATGCAAGATTTAATTCCTCTTGAAAAAAATAATGTATCATTGAATTAGCATTGAATGACTCGTAGACTATAATCTCAAGCAAATTCGGAGAGTATGCTCTTTATGATGTTGCAGTTCTGTGTAACATCATAAAGATAATTTTGAGAAAAAAAGGCAATTTTTCTGATTAATAACATAAAGTAAAAGCGAGCATTAACTTACTTTGCATAATAGATATTAAAACATTCTGTCGAGTCATTAGTACCTCATAAAACGAGCTATTTCTCGTAACAAATGAATACTATCTTTTGCGTTGACAATAGTCATAATTCTTGGTGCGAAGTAGATAATTACATAACACGGACTGTGTTTTGTTTCGGTTTGACACGATAGTGTAGACTTTCTTGGTTTTTTTTGGTGCCGATGTATAGATTAATAAAGTGCGAATTTAAAATATATATTTTCAGTTTCTTAAAAAATGGATTCCTTGAAAATAATTTTTTTTTCAGTAACAGAAATAATTTTAATTTAGAGTAATTTTTTTTTCTTCCATCATTTTGTTTTATACGGGTATATATATACATATATCATAAATTAATATAATATTACAATATCCAGACCATTTGGTTTTTTGTTTACGCAGTGAACACATTTTTTTGTAAATAAACTTTCTTTTTAATTGAATGTATATTTTCTACAAACTTTTTTGCCACGGATTTCGTATCAGTGATTAGCTACATAATCATGTAGTTAGGAATTAGAAAAGAAACGTGAATAATGTCCCAGCCACGCGCCACGTCGCCACAAACACGTGCGGTCGTGTGTCGGCATCATTCAAACCTCCTTCGTCGTGTGATTTATATAATTAATATTTGTAAACCAGCAGTCACGTAGACAAAGCAGAAGGCATAGCCAATTGTAAACTAACATACATTCTTCATCAATATCTGTGGAAAAATAACGGTCGTACCCGAGTCGCTACTCCACATACCTTTGTATACTTTGTCAATAGTCCTATTGATTTTCCGAAGTATCGTAAAATTATACTGTTTCTATAATGATTATTATTGCAAATTAAATAAGAATTATACATATTTATATAATCGATATGGATATACTTTTCGCAGCAGTGGAGCTTCTTGTGAAAGAGTTCGTCCACGGAAGTAATAATAATAATAATAATCACCAGCAGGTGAAATTACAGGCATATGGGACTTGTCAACTTGTGTTTCAGGGAGACGGGCGCAGTGACAGTGTCCTTCAGATCTTTGCGATTTAAAGCGCTGAGTGACATTGCAACTGCTGTGGATAGGCGTATAGCTTACTACCAGGCGCACCACTTGTTCGTCCCGTCAATTGATATCATAAAAAATTAAAAAAACAACATAAATTTACAGTTTAACGATGCATCATCACCCAGGAAGCTTGGTAACTTCGAGGTCCCACGCTGGGCGCCAACTCGCCCTCGTCCAATGGAAATGAGGCCTGACTCAAAACCTATATGCGACATTAATGGACACTTCTTACCTGGTGCACCTAGAGGTACATCGAAGTGTTTTGGGCACTATACTGGTACTTGGGACCTGCCTAGAAAGATAACGAGAGAAGTTGGTAAGTTGTAAGTTTATAAATTCCTCATATTGGGCATTATGTTTATGTCCAAAATATAAGCTTTCTTTTTTGTCTAAACTATCTACGTATCATCATTGCTAACAAGAAAAACAAGCATATGTAGCAAGCATATAATATTGCATAATAAGATCATATTAAGCATGTTGTTGCGATTTGTAATGATGAAAAAGCCTAAAAATATCTATGTCCCTTTGCTTGTAAGCAATTGTATTACGAAAATAACTTTATTGATTGTCCTTGAAAGGAATCAACGCAATAAAACCCTTTATTTGTCAACCTATATGCAATGCGACGAGCAGGAAGTGCTTCTAATAAAATCGTGTTACCAAGTAGTTTGTTGGCTGTCGTTGAATAAATCCTGGTAGCGGTCCGCATATCGCACTGATACGGGTAACAGGGTCACAGTAGATGAACCACCAATCGATATGGATTATTTTGCACGCAAAACTTATGTCGTTTAAGACTTTTGCGTTGTTAAAAATGTCATTCAATTTATGTAGAAATAGCGAAATACTGCGCGTATTATGGGTGATATAGTTTTGGAGTAGGGTATTTTGTTTATTAAAATAAGCATTTGGAACTTTTTGTTCCAGCTGCGGAGTTGCAAAGAGAACCCCCTAAAGGTAGATTTCCAGATTGGTTAAATCTCCGTGTTCAAAGGCCGAAACAAGCAGCCGCTGCCAAGAAAGCAGCGCGCATGCGTGCTGCGGCACGCGGACAAAAAGTTAAGGCAGAAAAAGAAGAGGCTCCCGATCCACAGTCCTTCAAAGTAAGCCAGCACATTTGCACGCCATCTTACCGGCTAAATTTGCGCGTAAAACTTCGTATAGCGAAAAGTATAATATAAATACTTACCTACTCAATGTAAAAAAAAGTTAATTTCTGTAAGTTTTAGGATATTTTAAGAAAATTAATACACGGTTGTCATACATAACACTTTGTAATCACGAGTAGATATATTTTTTTACTTCCTGTAAACACCTATAAAACACCTGCACACTTTGTAATAGATAAAAGTGATAATAGCTGTTCATAGGAGGTACACTTTGCCGCTAATTAAGGTATACAAACTCACTTTTTAAACTGCTCGTCAATGCTATGTAAATGTCTTAATTTTTTTAATAAACAATTCGACTTTTGTATATCTTAGTTGTGGTCTATACTGTACGTACTAGGTAGTTGCACAATCATTATTTCAACAAACCTTTTATTTTCACAGTTCTTAATTTTTATTTTCCTTTATTTGCAGCCACGAGTTTGTCCGTTCCATACGCACCATAACAAACAAAGCTATGCCTAATTGAGGAAAGTACCACATTATATTGTAGATTTATAAGCATTGCACAAATATGGCGGACGCAAAATTATTGTGATGTGATTGTTTTCCGTGACAATTTAACAGTTAATGTATTTTCTTTCATGTCTGCGCTTTTAAGGAATCAGACCCTAAAACAGATCAACAACAGGAACAAATTAATGACAATAATTCAGATAAAGTGAAAAATGAAGACAATCTAGAAAGTAAGAATGAAGATGATCCTTTAGATCTTTATAAGAAGAAAGAACCAGTTGACGATGAAGGCCACGGGCCTTACGTTCCTGGATCATTAACAGAATCAGATAAGAGGCATGACAGTTACGATCTGTTAGTTAAAGACGCCGTAGAAAAAATTCACGGCCCTCAAGAAGACGAAAACGATAAATTCTGGCGAAAAGTGGCAGAAAACGCAAAGAAAGATGAAGAGGAGAACATGAGAAAAGGTAAGGGGTGTAAACCTCTGAAATTACCTCAAGTCAATGTTTCTCAAAATTTTGAATTCGCTAAAAGAATGCATGTTGGCAACTTAGAACATCAGCCTCTGCCTGATACTTTGGGATATCGAAATTTGACAAAAATTGCGGAGCACAGAGATTCGGATATTGTAGTGAAACCGTATGCTATTGGCTGGAAAGGTTACGGCGCGTCCGGTCCTACCTGTTGCACAAAACTACGTATACATAGGCCAAAGACTTGTGAAGCTCAGAAAGCCGACGGTGATAAGGGAGACGATAGACGTCCATCCACTTCCGGTCCAAATTTGGGAGGACAATACCAAAAACCTTTGTCGCTTATGGACTTGGCCATTTGCTGGGATTTCAAGCCAGACGATCCAAAAAAAGAACACAAACCGCCAAAACATATTGACGGTTCAAACGGCTCCAAGGCACCGGCCGTTTTTACTATGGTGCATACTCCAAAAGAAGCAATTGAAGATATAGAACACGTTCACGCTCACTCTCAACCTATTTTCACACAAAATAGAGTAACTGAGGATCAAGGTCGCCACCCTGTACCATATTTTGAAAAAGACATGAGTAAGGAAAAGAGGAAAGACTCTTGTGAAGTACAGTATTGTCCACAACATAATAACTGTAGTCAAAAGGGCTCTAAGGCGACAAGTAGTAGAAATTCCGCTCAGTCTGCCACGATGCCAAAATGTGACGGTATACATGGATGCGGTACTCCAAGTGAAACCAGTCGTAAGTCTAGTCGCGATGATTCGAGGCCAAAAAAATTACAACCTATCAAAGAGGCTTGGAATGCGCATGATAATACGAATTACGATATGAAGCGCAATCGTAATAGTTTAGAATCGTATGAAAGAACTCCGTTGGCTCAGGGTAAGTTGCACCAAAGTTCTCCCAACGAATCCCAGACTTTTCACAAATCGAACAAAAACAGTGATTCAGTGGATAACAATGTAAAGCACAAGACCTGTTTATCTTGCAATGGCACCAAAATACCACAAGTACCAAAACAAAAGGAAGATTATAAATTCGCTTTCAAAGCTGGCAATCCAAATTCAGTGAATAGTTCTAATAATAGTTCTACGGATTCCAAAGGTATTAAAATTCCGAAGATGCGTCATCCTTATACTAAGAAAAATTATACTATTCCAACTTTGGCGCCTCCTTTTAGTATTTGGCGCGACGCAAACGCGACGGGGTACCCTGAACATTGGAGACTGGCTAGTGTGTACCAGCATGCATATAAACCTCCAGAGCAACGACGCAAGCCTCTTATTGCTAGTGTATTTCAGTGATAAGTTATTAAAACATACGCAGTTTTTGTTACACATTTATTGGGTCCAATAAAGTAATTGCATGACAAATGTAGTATAATAATTGATACTAGATAGGTATTTAACATTAGACACAGCTGTGTTGATTACGTTAATTACAATCTTTTAACATAAACCCTCGTTATCATTTCATACACCTGTTTCTTTTGCGTTTTTTTATCGACAGATGTTCAGAGTAAGTTACCATATCCGGTAACAAGGCAGATTTCCTTTCTCAGGGAAGAAATCTTTCGTACTCCATGAAGAAGGTGCATTTTCTGATTGTTTCCCAAGCTTTGTTGCAGTAGTGGAACCAACTCCGTTCAGAGAGGTTGGGAACGTTCGTAATTTGATGCCTATTCACTCCTAGCACCATCCACCGAAGACGTTTTGCTAGGTGTTCAAATGTGGGATGCCCTCTATATATTTCACGGTTATCTGTAACAAAATAACATTAAAAATGATGGTATACTTACCTTGAGGCAAAGCGGACAATCTCACAGATTGTTGGCAATGACTTTGGTAATAGTTACCATACCGTTCACAAGTTTTTTTTTATAGTAAATATATGCGATTGCGATAGTAAGGGAATCGAAAGTTCCTGCTCACCTTAAACGAACTTACCTCTTTCCCAACTAATCCAATAAAAAAAATTCGTCATGAACTAAATTCATTATTTACTACATTTTACATATTTGCTAGTCATTTCATAATTGTAAACATTGACAAGAGTATGTGCAGTGCCTCTACCATGAGTATACAGTTACAGTTGTCGCTAGCGACTGCGTAAAGCATTGACCTACCAACAACAACTGTTGGTAGGTCAATGTCGTAAAATGTTTATGTCGTAAAATGTTTATGTACAAAAAGTTCCTTCTTGTGACCGCTAAAGGCGCTTTACCATAGGGCAACTTAGTTTTTAAAACGAATCATAACGGATATTTATATACTTATACAGTCAATAAAAATGTTATTTTGAAATACAATGTTTCAATATATGTCAACGAAGAGAGCGAGACGTCATTGGTAGGTAAACAAAGTAGATAAATTTATGCACTTGAAACGTGTGAGAATTTTACGTATTAATCGACTACTGGCCTCAATCCAACTTGCTGTGGTTTTTAGTCAAAAATCGATTAAACGAACAAAATACCTCAAGATAATAGGCGAACAGTGCATACGGTGACGTTTCTTTGTTTACCTACGTATGACGTCAAGTGGTGTGGTTTGTGTTTGCATAACATATTTATTTATTTATTTTTGGGAGATTTACAGCAACTTTTTAACAATAAATATATGTTAACTTACAGGTGAAAGTGCTAATTACAAATCTGCAGTTTTAGTCAGCAGACTACCTAAATATTATATACCTACCATATTAAATACCTAAATATTATTTTGTTATTATAGTCCGATTGCCTATTGCCCATATAAAATTGTCAAATATATTATACGCAGTCGCTAGCGACAACTGTCTTTGTAAACTCGTGGTAGGGGCATATTTCATGACAACATGAGTAACGTTCATGCAACGATGAATATTAGTCATTAATAGCTTCGCGATATATCGAGGCGATAACGTACAATTGGGCCTTAATATTTATTTATTGTCGGGGTGTGTTGAATGAGTAATGTAAAATTTTCTTACCATAATCAGGATAAATTTCAGGCAATAAGAACAAATTGATAGGAGTTCCACAGGTGTCCACACTATAGCTCTTGCATACTTTGTCTACGTTGAGACCATTTTTATTCGTGTCACTGTACAGGTACATTCCGGAGTTCAGCTGTAGGTTGGATTTTTGGAAAGCTTTTCTGGAACCAGAAATAAGCTTTTATTTGTATTTGCTATATTCAATATAAAACAACACACTGAAAACTGAAGTTTATAATCAATGCGTCCTGCCCATACTTGTACAAAATCAGAGTAGCTCAAAGAGCAATGGAGCACGCCATGCTCGGCATTTCTCTCGTCGATCGCATACCCAACGTGGAGATACGACAGCGCACAAAAGTCGTAGATGACGACGTGGTACCTGGTAGGAGCAAAACGGCGTCGAAGCAGACCATTTGCAAGATGGTCGGACGATATCGTCAGAATTGGCGGAAGACTGTGGATGAGACACACACGTCACCGATTGAGCTGGCGTGCAAAGGAGGGGGACCTATACCTAACGTGACCATTATTTACTCAGAACGGGACGCCTGTAAATTTATTATTGTTTTAAAAAGAAAAGACATGTTTATAATAGTTACGAAATGTTTAATGATAAAAAAATAAATAAAAATAACTAAAATTATTTAACGAATAAAAAATTTAAAAAAATATTAATCTTGTGTAGTTTGGTGCTCGATGTCTGGTTAGCTGGTTTTATATATTTTTCGCTTTGGCGCTATTAAAAAAAAATGTGTTACGTGTGTTCTGTTGTGGGACTATCCCGCTCGAAACATGGTCACATTACTATACCCAGCAGTGGGTGTTAAATGGTTGAGATAATGGTGATGATATTCCATATAGTGTCGTTAAAGGCGACATTATTGCTGTTTACACGTTTAAGGTTTCTCTGAAAACGACCGAGAAATCCAGGTTTAAATGTAGAATACTTCCAATAATACGTACCTGTAAACATCCTGCATTATTTTAACAGCTTCTGGAGTGAAGTCCTCAAGTTGGCATCTATTCTGTAACAGCAGGAGATGAGGGCTGCTCTCCCCACTGGCCGTGGACTCAGAGCTCTCTTGACTGGCGACAGAGCTTGATGCCGAGAGAGACGGCTTGAGCATTTCTGCCGTTTGTATATACCTGGTAACGTTGTAAGATATGACTGCTTTAAACATTTTTCAGGGACACATTGTGCCACGAAAATCTTTATTCTAAAAATATGGTCATCTCCTCTGACTGAATAGAGTGATGATCTGCGAAAGGCCGCTGGCAGCTGATGGAGGCGACAAGCTTGACCACTTTGGGAGTCATTGGTTAAACCCTCTCCTTAGCAGGAGGCCCGTGTCCCAGCATTGTGACGTATAATGTGTTGAAGATTTTTTTTTTCATATAATATCAAGTGACCGGACGAAGAAGTCGTGCGCCTGATGGTAAACTACACGCCTCTATAAACACTGCCTGCCACTGTGCCCGCCACCCTGAGACATAAGTCGACAAGTCCCATATGTCTGTAATTTCACCAGCGCCCTTACCCTTTAAAACCGGAACGCAGTAATGCTGACATTACTGCTTGGCGACAGAAATAGGTAAGGTGGCAGTACTCAAAATGGTAATACGAGTAAAGTTCTGGGTATATTATTATGCACCAAAGTTGCAAGCTTAAGCTTCTGTTAGTAACTGCATTTAGGTATAAAGATTAGCTTTGATGAAAACTAATCCTTAAGTTTAAAAATCTTTGTACAATTAGCTGAAGTGTTAAAAACTTTTTCCTTCTCCTATACTTAATAAATAAGTGCCAATAATAATTACATAAACCATATCACAAAGGCGCTCTTTTTAGTTCTGAATCAAAATTCTATTGCCTATGGTACTCGCTACTGAACCGAGTCTTGCAACCGGGCCACAAACTTTTATAAAAAAATATTGGTTATTAAAAATATATAAATCTAAGCGGTACTTGGCCACTTCCTTGGCCATTTGGTTTTTTGTTTTGTAGTGTTTGTTTCCTTTGAGTTTGTTGCCATGGATTGTTAAGAAAATATACGTTAAATATTGGTTGTGTTTCATTATTGTATTTACTCGTAGAAAACGTTTAGTGTTGTATTCAATCTTTACATAATAAGGTCTTCAAATCTCGTACTTAGGCCACGTGGCAAAGCCTCCTGGCCTAAACACGGTGCTTGACTTTTAAGAGCCCTCATTATGCAACGATTGCGTAAAATACTTTTTTACTTTATCGGAAAATGACAGTGGAAATAAGTATGTACTGCTGAATAGTACCTAAGTAGGAAATAAAAGATGATCATCTCGACTTTTTTCAACGCCCCTGCAAGGGAAATACACTTATCAACCAGTAGTATCAATTAACGTAAGGGAATCATTGGATTCGGAAGGTCCCGCTCAATCGATTGGTATTATTAAAATTTAGGAATACCCAGTATAAATATAGCATGTTCTTTACATTAAGAAATATTGCAAAAAGATGTTTAGTTGTGCCTTACGTTACTAATATTTAATGTGTAAACCGTCGAGCACAGTGTAAGTAATAAGAGAAATAGAAAATTATACGTAATTCTAAAGTAAAACTTCCTTTACAATAGAATTACCCCAATTTGCCCTCCTTCCAAAAGATACTTCAATACTAAACGCCGCTTAGGTGACTATTCGATAAAAAAAGTTTGATTTCGCGCCGTGTGAAAGAGATGTATTAATACCATGCGTCACTGCACACCGAATACGTTAAACTTCATTCGATTTGATTGACAAGTCCGTTGCGTATTCGATAAACGTATAGAGCAGTGCGCGTTTTTTTGTAGGCAAACACCATAGAAAAAACTACATTATAAATACAAAGATTTGTATTTATAATGTAGTTTTTTATTGGAAACAGTCAAAACAGATTACATTTCAGCCTCCCCTAATATGTTGCCGACAAAAGTTACCTACCTACCTTAAAATATTGTAATCAGTGAACCAATCTTGCACAGCTATAACAACATGGCATATGGCCATCAGAAAGGAGGCGACCTGCAGGCAGTCGACGGTGACGACATTGGCACTCCGTGATGTCACTGGGTTCGTGTTAGTCTCATCGATGAGCGACGGTGACCATAAAGCTTGGCAGTCGAGGAGGATCACTCTGTCTGTTGTTACGTACATGTCTACGCCTGAAATGAGAAAACTGAAATCAATGCTGTTTTTATACGACAGTACCATAGTCTAATAGCACAGGGTAACTCCATACAATCGTAGCAGCGTGACTTGTGTGTGTGCCCGTCGTGTGCTTATACATATACGCATGACTCGCGGTGTACTCACGTTTTGTATTGCGAGTCGTCCCAAGTTCCATTCATTATATAATTGAAGCTTTCGCTCGGTGTTTAAAAAATGACTGAATTATTAATATTTTTTTATATAATATCAAGTAATGGACTGATGATAAGCTACACGCCTGTTCATAACACTTGCAGTGCCACTCAGAGCTTTAAGTCGCAAAGATCTGAGGGGTACTGCCACTGCGCCCGTCACCCTGAGCCGTAAGTTGAAAGTCTTATGAGCCTGCAATTTCAACAGCATCCTTACTCTTCAAGACCGGAACACAGTAATGCTGACATTACTGCTTGGCGGCAGAAATAGGCAAAGTGGCAGTACTAACCTGGACGAACTCTTTCACAAGGAGCTCTACTGCTACTAAATAGTATAATAAGGCAGGGTAATTCCATATATTCGTAGCAGCGTGGCTTGTATGTGTGCGCACCCGTCGCGTGCTTATACAGATGCACAGATTTGCATAATTCGTGGTGTACTCATGCTTGCTAGTGCGGGTCATCTCAAGCCACATTCATTATAGAATTGAGCGTTCGCTCGGTGTTTAAAAAATGACTGAATGATGATGGATGGATTCGAGCCAGCGTGTTCCAGCAAACCTTGCTAAGTGCGTGCTCGGTCGGTTTTTCTTAGTGTTCGATCTTTGTATTAATAATTATAACTAGCGGAGCAATTTCACAAAAAAATTAATATCTTACTGGAACATCCTGACATTCAACAAACTTAGTTACAATAGTTTAAGCGACAACTCTAGTCAGCTGCTGGTAGCTAAAAAGGTACCTGGCTAAGTGAAGAAATAGATTTCCACAGATGGCGCTAACGCAAAAAAAATCGTTAAAAACTGAATCGTTAAAAATCTGCAACATGCACATAGAACAATTCGTAAGGTCCGCTGGTTCGTTCCATGGCTTAGGTGGCATAGCATCTAGCATGGTTTACTGGAAGACGCTGGTTCGAATCCAGCCGGATCGAAGGATTTTTTCTTAGTGTCCGATCTTTGTATTAATAATTATAACAAAGTAGTGGAGTAATATCCCAAAAACATAATTGAATATCGCGGTGATTGAAACATCCTGATATTCATTTAGTTGACTCAATTCCCGATTCAGGTTAAGCTTAAAAAAAATTGAGAATGTAGTTATTTATACTAAGAATCAGTACAGAGTACTAGAAAAACCGGATGAATCCGGTTTAGTGCACTTTTTGGTAATCGATTTCAATAAAACTGCATGCAAAACTGATGCAATTCCACCAACTTTTGAGGTCGGTTTTTTTATAAAAGGTTATTATTTAAACTTATTTCAAATTCAAATTCAAATTAAACGTTCTGGTGTATGTGGCCAGTGATTCATTGATTGTTATCATAATTCAACCCTTTTTCAGCGTTCCTTTAAATATGCTCTTGAGTGTATTCATCGAATATTCATACTCAATGAGTGTCTTATACATTTATTATAAGGTATATTGTGCTTCTTTTAAGCAAATTACTAAGCAGGTAAAGTCACGTGTAAGAATGAATATATATATATTTTTTTTATGGATACAAGTCATAAAATATTTAGCTAAATTAATAGTCTGCGTTCGTAAATTTTGGACGGATGTTATTAATCTCCACAATCGTTTCGGCAAATTATTTTAATTCCGTAACGTGTATGCAGGTAATTGCATTACCATTTAATACGATCTAACACAAAATGTTGGGAAATTACAAAAGTTGGGAACGTTCGATTCGGGTGGTCTTAGAAGGCTACTCTTCCGAACATCGAGGGACGACCGGAGTTCCTCAGGGTTTCGTACTGTCTGCAACTCTCTTTCTGCTGCATATCAATGATATGTTAATACCAGGTACCTGCGCGTATGCTGACTACACCACAGTTATAGACAGGTACTTGACCAATGCAAGGGTCAGTGGAGAGATAATCCAGTCTTGTCGAGAGTCCATGGTTAGTTGTTTGGATTTGACACTTAAGGCGGTCTCCGATTCGGGCGATGCCAATCTTGTCAAATTTAACGTTACTAAAACGCAAGCGTGTCTATTCTCCATAAAACGGAGTCCCTTTGACCTGACTCCGACTTTTCGTGATATATCCATACCGATAGCCGACTGTCTGCAGCTACTTGGAATAGACCTGTCGTCCAATTTTAACTTCGGCACATACATATAATACATGGCCAAAAAGCTTGGCACCTATGGGAGGGCTCTGCTACATACCAACTGGCCACCTTGAATTCTATCGACAAGAGTGCCAAGAGGCTTATAGGTGACCCGAAATTAGTAGCGGAGAAGCAGAGCTTTGAACACCGCCGTAAAGTTGCCTGCTTATCGGTATTCTACAGGATACATCACGGAGAGTGTGCGAGGGAATTACACGAATTAATTCCGCCTTCCCCTTTCCATCATCAGGGGACCAGACGTAGGCTGGGTTTCATCCCTATGTTGTGGATATTCCAAGGATTCGCACGAAACGTTTCGTTTCCACATTTGTATGGCGAACAGCTATGGAGTGGAATTCCCTGCCTGCAGACTTCTTCCCTGAACGTTATAACTTGGGCTTTGACAAGGCGAGAGTGAATAGGCATTATTTAGGTGTGCGTGCTCCATCGTCGACAGCATCGTCACTTTCCATCAGATGAGATGGAAGTCAAATGCACACTTATTTTTAAATTAAAAAAATGTTATTTTTATTTAAATTAATAAAAATAACCATTTATTTATTTCGGATAATTTGAATCCATAATTTGTTAGATACACACACTTATAGTTATGTTAGTTTTGTATTCTAGTCTTAACTAAAACATTCGCTCACCACTCTGCGATACCATTGTATACATAATAATTGTTGTTTTATATAACCCACTAAATCTCGGGGAAAAGTGGGGTGTCATAAATCTGACGTTGCGTTTCTGACGAGATTTGTATGTGGTTTTATTCCAGAAAGAATAAATAAATAAATAATAACGCTCACAATCAACATAGCCCCGCACTAGGGAAACCCTGTGTCGCGGGTGCCATGGACACACACACAAATTACAAATTACACCCAAACTCACGAGAGAAATAAATGTAGGCCATACAAATATTTCTCCCGGCCCGGGAATCGAACCTGGGACCTCTGCGTGGCAGTCCGGCATGGTAACCGTTCGGCCACGGAGGCAGTTAAATGATGAATCGAAATACGGAAAAACTTAGTTAAGTTTATGTTATACTGGAATGTTTTGTTTTCTAGTGCTTTAAATGTAATAAATAAACAAAAAAAACTACGATTTTTTTATTTCAAAGATTGTTCTTCGAGATGGCTACAGGTGCAACGATCTTCAAGGTCAACTCTCAATTTACGTAATAACCGCCTAATAGAGTCCCTTTTTTATGTATTAGTAGGACACATAATTGATACTTGCTTGCTCGTATGCAATCGCGGGCATAGCTAGTTTTTTAAAAGGTTAAAATAGTGCATGTCACTGGCGTTACTTTGATAGCATTATTATGTTCGTAATGTAAACCATGCAAAGTTAGGGTGGTGAAAGCGTTATGCAGAACAAAACTCTATGTAGAAATTACTTTTTTTGGTGGCTTTGTGTGAGCGCGTGAACAAAAAGAATCTTACCTTTAGTACAGTGAACCCCTCTTTCAATTTGTTCAATATCCTGCATTTTGAATTTAAAGATGTTATCAACCTTTTTCTTGCTCTCGTGGATATCGGCAAACTCAAGAATTTCCATTTGAGAGTCGATTGCAGTTTCATTCATTTCGTACTGACTGTCAGATGTTTCATGGGAGTGAAGTATTTGAGAACAGAGGTCTTCAGTAGGAGTATTTAGGGCAATCAGGTTTAGTATCATTGACTTGCCTACACTTTGAGTGCCTGAAAGTAGTACATCATTATAAAAGAAAATAGGCACTGCCTGGATGAGTAATTAAGCCCTACCCACAGAAGATATTATTTAAAGTGGCAGTCCAGCTGTTGCTATTTACGTCGAGACATATACAGAATGGTGATTTGGTTTGTTCGCACTGTCTTATTGTATTCATGATTGTGATGTCAAAAAATAAATTGTATTTATAATTTTGGCGCATGCACGGTCATTATTTTTTAAAGCTTTTACTGTGACGTGTGGAACAGAAATAAAGCTCAACATATGTCTTCGATGGGTCATCACTATTTTAGTAAAAAAACGATGCTCGGTGCGGTCTTGAAAATTCCGGAAAAAGCTAGCGATTATTTCAAAAGTAGGTTTCTACATTTATAGGATAGGCATTTAGGCAGTCAAAATATGATAATCAAGTTTTTTATTAACTCAAATTATAAAAAAAGCTGAAAGTTTTTTCGTTTTTATAGTTGGGCACGGAAGCGACAAAGGGCGTTTAATATAACTTTTTTTTATGATAGTAAGTGATGTGACGAACAAGCCGTGCACCTGGTGGTAAGCGACACACCTGGCAATAACAGTTACAGCACCACTCAGTACTTTAAATCACAAAGATCTGAGGGGCACTGACACTGCACGTGTCACCCTGACACATTTCTAGAGAGAGGATCTAATTTTATTACTATCTTTCTTCAATGTTCACAGATTATACTAAGCTCACTGTATAATTACAGTATTACCATGTCTTTGTAACCAAAATAAAAAATTCTGTTGGTTTAGTGAAGATAGATTTAGAGATAGATTTGTTTAATGAAGTGACTTAAATTTCAAGTCTCGACTAAAAACATCAGTCTCGAGTCTCGAAAATGGCAAAAAAATCATCGAGACTCAAAGAAAAAAATATCGACATTTTCGAGACCGAGATTCCTGTGATGATAGCCCTAATCATCACATTAGCAAACAGGGCTGGACTAAGTGCTAGATTTTAACTATTTAGAGAAATGAATCGGGTAATAGAAACAAGCAAAAACTTATATTTGGAAATGAATTAAAGTCAAATTCTATCAACGATTCGCATCCAAGCATGGGTTTCCTGTGAGAAGAGGTTATAGGCCAAAGTCCTGGATGATGGCATTCTGGTTTTCTAAGGGCTGTGAACCTACTATGGCATGCAGGTCTCATCACGACGTTTTTCTTCACTATTAACCAGAGATATTGCTTAACGGACTTGTTGTCACATTCAAATGGCAACCTCTCAATTGAGAAGCTAAAATTGACTCAGCAGGCTACCATCTCTAGTCAAGAGCTTAAATAAAATAATTTATAATACTAAAAGGTACTTGATAGATATTTTTTACCTATTATTCCAACTACTAAGTAATTAGTGCTGGAGTCCTGCAGAAACTCAAGTGCAGCATTATTAAACTCCAAGTTTTCATCCAGCAATTTGATGGGCTCAGTCATCAGCTTCAAAGGAGGTGGAGGTTTTTGTTCTGGAAATGAATAGAATAGAATAGAATAGAATCGTTTATTTCATGTTATCAATGTCACAATATTACAATTGGAAATATAATGTCAAGGGATAACTATGATCGTCAGTAATAAAATTATAATAATAATAATGAATATAAAATAAAGTAGTATAACTACTGCTTGTCGAATAAAATAAAATTAAAATTGTTTCAAAAGAAACTCATCGACACTGTACAATTCAATATCCAATAAAAGGATTTTTAGTCGGGTACAAAACGTTTCATCGTTTCTAACACTTTTCAGGTCTGTGGGTAGATGTTCGTAGAATCGGGGACCCGCGGATTTCTAGTTGCAAGTTCGGTACGGTGGGCAACGGATTTTAGTGTTCCCGCGTTTGTTATAAAACAGGAAAGATTCAGCACAAAGTGTGTGATTTTATGACTGGCAAATTAGACAGGAATATCTCCATGTTGTTGTAGTTTAGAGAACACAAGGCAATGTCAGTTCGCCCCCACACTTAAAATCTGTTTGTAATGTCCCATGATGGCTTAAACTGTAAATTTCTAGATTTCTAATTCCAAATAAATCAAGTATTAGGAATTTCGAGAATTTCTTTTGTTCTCTGTTAGAGACAATATAGAACTGGTCTTCAATATTTTAACCAATTGTTCGATCTATGTTGATCTCAAATCGAAGGGCGCTTCCCGAGCTATTCAGAACATACGAGTTAAAAGTTCAATTTGGATTCAGACATAATACCATTATCGAACAGTATTTACGGAGTTAGGCGGTGAAATAGATTATAAGAAAATTCCTAAAATATAGGAATGGATTAGTCTTGCATTAAAATAAATTAATAAAATTGAACAAAATCCAGACTTTATTTAAAAAAATAACAGATTTCCATATTACATTCTTGCTTTGTAAACAATAGGACGTTCGCTAACTTTATTTTGATAACTCTGTTCTGAATAACGTTTGTAGTCATTGCCGGTCAAGAACTTTGAGTTTTTTGTTTTTAAAAAAAGTTCTAAGTAATCGTGAGGATTTGAAAACTACAGTTTGACGTTAGATTTGGGTGTTATGAATAAAAATGAAAGGAAATTGTATGATATGAAATCAAATTGGTCGACAACTGAGTTAACGTAAGGTTTTGAATCTACCCCCTGAAGGGGAAATATGTTTGGGCAACTAATATGTCACTAGTTTTCTTAAAAGCGAACTCAAAGTTAGGGCACTGAACAGAGATAGTCAGTGATTACTCCAACAAGAACCCTAGCTCTTAAATAAAGATACATTGCAATAAATATAAACAATTAAGAAAAAAGTGCAACATTTCACATAACTTGTAAGTTATGTGTAGTTATTAGTTATTAATATAGTTGGATTATTCCACAGTGCACGTAACTCAAGTTACATTATTATTTTCTAAGGGTTTGAGTTTCGGTGACTACAAGCAATAGATCAAAATTATCATACCTATAGTCTTTTTTTCCTTATTCTCGTTTTGGGCAATTTTACTTATATGAGGGCCATCGGCTTCTAACGACTGAGCCTTTAAAGTTTTAGGACTTAGTGGGCGTTCCTCCTTAGGTGTACTTTGTTCTCTTGTCTTCAGTATTATAGTAGGTTGAATCTCTTGCTTCTCTTTAGCTGGCTCTTTAGGAGTCTCACGATCTGATTTCAGTATTACTGGCCGTCTCGGCGTTGCAAGATCCTAAAAACAGTTTTTAAATAAGTTTTCCTATAAAAGTAGTTTGTGATGGTATTTATTTATTTATTTATTTATTTATTTATTTTAAACACTAAGAATATTACAAAAATATATATACATCACACCCTTAAACCTACATTGGTTTGTCCGGTACAATCTTTTGGTACTAATATATACTTACTTTCGAAGCAAAAACTTTCTTTTTCTTGTCCGCCATAGTAAGGTTAAATAATAACGTTCAACTGTAAACACAAATACTATAATACATGAGATCGACGGCAATCGGTTTGATAGAATGAAAGATCTTTTGTGCCAAATTTAAGGAGTAGTGGAAGAGACAAGACACTAGAATACGTAGCCCGAACAACGAGATAATATTATGGCATGATATTACTATACAAAACAATCAAAATTAAGAAATTAATGCGATAATACGAGTTAAAATGTGGTTATGTTGACATCAATGACAATCAATGACATCTGTGTTGTCTGTGGCTAATTGGCTATTTTTTTTTTAATATTAGTTTTACGGCATCGGAATAAATGTTCATAAGTCTTCGTATTCTGTAGTAAAGATGGCAAGAGGCGGGGGATATATTCTTCTTATATCTTTAGTAGGCCATCTATAAGAAGCAGTCTTTGCACACAGAAGGCAGGGCAATGTAGAAGTAAGTGATCGAGAGTGGCTTCATCAGTATTACAATGTTCACATGTGGCTGAATTTCTAAGTTTTTATCTTTTCAAATGAGCTGCGAATTTTCCATGTCCAAAGCGTAATCTGCTGATGGTTGTTATAAATTTTCTTGATGGTGATTTTAAGTTAAAGTACCAGGGTTTCGGGGGAATATTCTTCTGTATTTCTCCATACCATTTTCCTTTCAATTGTTTCGTGTATTGCCAATCTCGTGACCAAATATCGAACATACGAGTCTTCAGTACTGAGTAGTAATCGGTCATAGGAACTGATGGCGGTGAATAATAATACGATGATGGATCAATTTCATTAATGTTTCGTACATTAATTTTCATTAGACTAGCCACACCTTCATTCCCCGTTATTCCTGAATGTGATGGCACCCATATAAATTCTATACGTTTAACTTTAATTTCATATAAATATTGTCTGATTTTAATGATATAGATATTAGTTTTGTAAGATATTTTATGACTCTCCAGGCAATTCAGTACACTTAAGGAATCAGTTACGATCAGGAAAAAGGAGTGATTGATGTTTGATAAATATTGAAGTGCCGCATATACAGCATAAGCTTCAGCTGTAAATATCGAAGTATTCTTGTCCAGATTAAAGCAGCGGCCAAATTTAGCAGTCGAATCATAATAGGCAGTTTTAGTTTATTTTTGGTTTTGGATCCATCTGTGTAAATATTCCGATATTGTTGCTACTTGTTACTATATAGTGTTGTAATATAGAACAGAAAGTCATCATTATTTAGAAGTTTTTCTTTGCAGATCACAGGACTCACAAGCTGGATTTCCAAAGTACTAAGTACCCACTGCTCATTATGATCTATGTACTTACATAATGTTGCTAATTGGCTACCTATATAGTTTGACAGCATATTGACAGTAGCGTCTAGTAGTCGTTTGTAGTTATATAATTCTAAGAGGACGCAAAAACGTAGAATGTTAATAAATTGCCTATTTATATAGTTTACACTTCTGGACACGTAATTCGAGCCGCCTTGCATTTTTATTCTCAAAAAATACTGTTAAAAAAAAAGAAAATGACATCTGCCGTGCTTACAACATTAACATTAATGCTCTGGCCACACAGAGGCGGCCGCGGAAGTATTGCCGCGTGAGTACTAGTTTATAATATGTGAACCCTGCAACCAAAGAGTAAAGTAAGTATTTGCCTGCCACACTGAAACGCTTGGCCGCCTCTGTGTAGCTTGAGCATAAATATGTTTGGAATTCATTTAGAGTCTACGGCAACGTGGGGAGCTTCATATATATATATATATAAATGTATGTATATATATATATATATATATATATATATATATATATATACAT
>NW_020654972.1:4799144-4853699 GCF_003589595.1 Hyposmocoma kahamanoa | reverse complement strand
ATATACATACATACATATATATATATATAGAGTATCGAGTATCGAGTAGCAGAGCGACGAATGTTCGAATGTTTAGTGTTATTGAGACTGATTATTTTGTCGATAATATACAAGGAAAGTTAAACTTGGAAACTGTTAAGTGTTGAGTTGATAATCTTCTCTATGTAAAAACGCGATCGACGATCAGCCAGCACTTCTAATGTGGAAATTCTTCAGCACTTCGAAAATGGTGTACTAAAGACTTTAGTCCAATCACCTTGGTTTGTAAGAGCTCAGGAAATACATGACTATCTTGAAATGCAAACTATTAAACAGGAGATACTGGCATGTATAGAAAAGTATGAGTCTCGATTATCACTACATACACAGATTACAGAATATAGTTGAGTTGACGTATTTAGCGACGACGCTCAATTGTCCCAGTATTGACGTTCCGGTATCTATGTCCCGGTTTCGATGTCTCGTTATCGATGTTCCGTCATTTCCCTGCCTACAAAGGTTTTGGAACGAGCCGCTTGAAAGAGCGTGCAAGAAGGTTCTCTTGAGGCACCCAGGTATCGAGGCCTCGACACTGCTAGCGGCTGAGACTTCCTCCAATCGGGTGTTCATGGAACTCTCGGATTGGGCAAGGATTCTACTCAACGTTTAGCAAAAACCTGGACAGAACCAGTAGGGCGAGTACGACAAGGTGCGACTTGTGCGAGAGCGACATAAAGCGCGAGATGCCTACCTGTCGTGCTAGCCCTACAGGAAGTTATAAGACGTTGCCCGGTACGCCTAGGCTCATTGTCTTCCTTTATATATAACTCAATCTTACGAAGGCATTGAAAGGTCGGGTGGACGAAAGGGGTATTTCCGCACGACGTACTATTCCTATAGAAACGTGTGGTGCACCCTGAGAAACAATCGATATCACCTAATTATAAGTCGCGCTGATCCCAAAGTAAGTAATCAAAGCATTTGTGTTATGGAAATCGGAAGCAACAACGGTACTACAAACACCCAGACCCGAGACAAAGTAGGAAAGTTAGTTTTGCTACATTGACCCGGCCGTCGATTTAATCCGGAACCACAGAGTACCTCAGACACAGTGTGCAAGCTACTCGATCACGGAGGTCGTCAAATCCTTTCACCACGATGGCAAACAATTATGGTGTACACCGTCGCGAGGATCAGAAGAAGATTAAAAGGCACAAGTCGCAATGACACACCTTAAATATAAAATCTTTAAATACACTAAGTTTTAAAAATTTATTATGCAATATTAGCACTTATGCTTCAACAAGACTGGCCTTGTATTTTTATTTTTTACGCAGTTTGGTTTTTGTCTTTTTACAATTATTTAGATATTTTTTGTACTTTGTACTGTGAGCAAGAGCCCAGTACAGCTTGGCACTTAAGGTTTAAATTCTACTCTTTTGCGCTTGCTTGAAGAACTGTTTAAAGTTCTAAAGTTTCAAGCTTGATGTACCCTTGATGATGATGCATATAATGTTATCGCACTTTTTTATGTAATGATATTTATTATCTACTTTATTTAAGCACCTACGTGAATATGAAAGTCATGCTTATTGAACTTTCATCCACAGGATTTTTAGCTATACAATCTACAGAGATTGTATGTAGCTAAATCTGTTTCGTTTTTATAATTGTTGCAAATAACTATAGGTAAAAGATGTTAGGTACAATTTTTAAGGTTTATATAAATAGTAAAACATATATAGCAAAAGTTTTAATGGATTTAATCACATACTTAAATTATTTCCCGGTACCAATGTTGGGCACGTGTCACCTGTAAAGTTGTGAACCTTCTTCGACATGCAGGTTTCATCACGATGTATTCCTACACCGTTAGGTATTTTTTTTAGGACGAGTGCGCCTGGTAGTAAGTGACAAGAACAGAGCCACTCAGAGTTTTAAATCGCAATGTTCTGAGGGGCACTGCCACTGCGCCGGTCACCTTGAGACACAAGTGGACAAGTCCCTTGAGCCTATAATTTCATCAGCACCATTACCCTTAAAAACCGGAACGCAATAGTGGTCGCATTACCGCTCGGCGGCAGAAATAGGTAAAACGGTCCATTCACTACCTTCATGGCAGTCCGCCGCGCAGGCAGGAAACTGCTCACACACTATCCTGCGTATGGCCTACATATTATGGAGTCTCGCAGGACGCATTGCAGGATTATAGGATGGCTTGCACGCTGCGACTACATTCATAATCCTGCATTACGCGGCAGGCGGCAAGGCGGACTGCAATGCAGGATAATGAATGCCCCCTTTAAGGTATTCCAATGTATGTAACTTAGAAACTATAAGTAGTCATAGGTTTATATCGCGACAGAGAATCGAACCGTCGACCTCTCAATTACGAAGCAATTCTCTTCCACTGGGCTATCAATTTATTGGCTTGTTATAATTTGTGATACGGCGTACGGAAGATTTAGGTAGTTATCTGACCACAATGTCAACGATAATGTTCTGGCCACGCAGAGGCGGTAGCGGGAACGTTTCGGGCATGGAAATTTTTGTAATGTTTATTTGCGAAGTCACGATATCTATTTTCGCCGGTGTGCTAGGTTGAAGTTTTTGGTTAATACATTTTTTGAATCTAGTTTTTTACTAAGGTCTGTTATTCGTGCGTCATTGTTGGCCATGTAACGTCAGTCAATGTGAATTGCACAGTCATTGTTGCTCAATGAGAGGTAGGATTTCTTATACAGAAATACAAAGATTTAGTCCTCTTCACCGGAGTACTTAGTGACTACTTTTAAACCTTACTTGACATAAAGTTTTTCGTTGAAATCGTCTTTTACATTACGTCATCTTCACATTTCTTCAAATGTACATACTATATAAGTATAAAGAAAGAAAGTAATTTATTCCATTACCACAAAATTTGTGGTGATAATAATTTAATGACACCACAAATTAATAACAACAAACACAACTGCGACTTAAAAAAGTAACCTTTTGTTTTTGTTTAGATACTTTTTGTTTTTTCTTCCGAACAAAAAATTTAATTGAAATTGTCATTACAAGGCATTGACTTATAATTGTAAGTCAATGTTACAAGGACAAAAATTTTAATGTGTGAAAGTAATATAAAACAAAAATACAAAAAAAGATACGCTATATACAGAGAAACTTTGGTGTGGTGTCTGCTGCTGTAACGCAATATTTGCTGGTATATTGCCAATATAAACGCAGTGCGTTTCCCAGCAATGATTTTCAATTATGACCCATACCTTTCAATTTGTTACAAATCAGGTATATCGGTGATTCAGCTCTTTTAATTATTAGATGATAAACATTTTTTAAGGGACTCTTACCTAACCTATTTCAGCCGTCAAGCAGTAATTACTTCTTTCCGATTTTGAAGGGTAATCGTGCTGGACAAATTACAGACGCGCGTCAACCTATGCCTGAGGGTGACAGGCTTAGTGGCAGTGTCACTCAGATCTTTGCAATTTAAAGCTCTTACATTACAACTGCCATGAACAGGCGTATTGGTTAACACCAGGCGCACAACCCGTTCGCCCCGACACTCGTATCACAAAAAATTAAAAAAAAATATATAGATTGCACATGAACTCTAATAATTTTAATCTAATTTTAGTAAGCGAGAGTAATAGGAGCGAGAGGACATCATTTATTTAAACAACGAGAACAATTAGTAGATATTGAACACTACGATTTTTGTAATAAATATTTAACTGTTTACAGATCACAGAAAAAAGTAGTCAAAAATTCAATACCACAGGGTAGTGTTTTGGGCTGTATCCTTTTTTTAATACATATAAATGGTTTTGCCAAAACTTTTAGATGCCGAAACCATACTTTACGCAGATGACATTACTATAATATTTCAATGCAATGATAGTGTCGAATTAAAACGAAAATTAAATATTACATTAAAGCAAATTACAAACTGGTTAACAGATCACATTTTAATATTAAACTTTACGAAAACCTAATTAATCCATGAAAAATCACGTCAAAAACCACCAATGAAAATTGATTTGTCATATGAAAATAGTAAAATAACATGTGTAGATCGTGTAATTTATTAAATTAGAAATTGACTCAGGAGTTAATTGGAAATATCATGTATGTATCATGTGTCAGGAAAGTTGTAGAGGTTCATATACGCTCTATTCGAATTAAAAGATGTACAAATTTAAAAACTGCTTTGTCTGCGTATTACGCCTACGCGCAAGCTTGGCTAACTTATGGTGTCATTTTGCGGGGTAATAGTGCTCATGCAAACAGTCTCTTTATTCTGCAGAAGAAATGCATGAGAGTATTGGCAAACATAACGGAAACAGATACTAGTAGACCACATTTTTCTAGTTTGAACGTTTTGACTTTGACATCAATATATGTATTTGAAATTAGTAAGTTTGTAAGAAAGTACAAGCACTTATTTGGTCAACGAACTAATAATCTTTATGTAGCTAATTAGAGACCACGAAACAAATTGATTGGTTCTTTTACAAATTTAGAAACTGTTAGCTCGGGTGCATACAATATGGCAATAAATTTATAACAAAATACCTCATTAAAAAATGGAGCAATTTTTTTGGACTTGTGTTATAAATATCCGCGCCGAACCGGCCAAAGTTATAGCCCCCGTTTGTTTAATGGCACGTGCCTGTGCGTAGTCAGCCCTGAATATTTGTTAAAACCTTTTACAACAGTCATTGATTACAATGCTGATTGACTACAAATCAATAAATGTTTACGATTACGACTTTTTGAGAGAGTAACTACAGTGTGTAACTGAGAAATATTCCTTCATTATATTATTCCAATGTTCTTAAAACTTCTAAGTTACTTCATTAAAGTTATTATAAGCTCACAATGTAAACCGTTAAGCCACAGAGGTATTCAAGGCAGTGGCACATTATTAGTTTGCCTTTTTTATTTAGATTTTAGATGTTGGATTAAATGATCCCCATCTCACCCGATTGTGAGAATATACAATATAACATAGAAATGAGACTCCAGTGACTGTTACAAATTATTTTATAATGTCTTTTGACTATAAATGCAAACAATGAAAACCACGTCCTTTCTCGTCAAATATAGTTTTCAAAAATGTGACCGCCCCCTTCATCACCGTTCCCTTGATACGGGTTTTTAACTTATTTCGATAAAACTAATTCTTAAAGCAAAGTAAGTTTTCTTACAAAATAAAATAAAGTCTCAATACTCAATACTTTATTGCATACCATAATGTTATAATACAAGTTTTTTTGATACTGTGGGTAAAAGAGCAATGGGTCGATAATTATTAGGATCCGGTTTAGAATTCTTTTAAATAGAAGTTGTATTATAGCCTAATAAATAAGGGAAAACGCCTTCATTAAAGGATTGATTGAAGAATTAATGTCACGATTCGATAACAAGATGGAAAGTGACGACACGGTCGACGTTGTAGTATGCACATGCACACCTATATTATGTCTATTCACTCTTGCCTTGAAAAGGCCCTAGATGCAAGTAGTGTTCAGGGAACAAATCTGCAAGCTAGGAATCCACTTCAATAATATATAAATGTGGCAGCGTAACACTTGCGAAACTTGGGCAATATCCACAGTATTGGGGTGGAACCCCAGTCTACGTCTTGTAGACCTTACCTTACCTATTTCTGCCGCACGTACTTAGCACGGTTTGCTGGAACACGCTGGTTCGAATCCATTCATCATCATTCAGTCATTTTTTAAATACCGAGCGAACCGAGCTCAATTCTATTATGAATGTGGCTTGAGATGACCCGCACTAGGATGCGTGAGTGCATCACGAATTATGCAAATCTGTGCATCTGTATAAGCACGCGACGGGTGTGTACACATACAAGCCACGCTGCTACGATTGTATGGAATTACCCTGTCTTATTATATTATTTAGTAGCAGTAGAGCTCCTTGTGCAAGAGTTCATCCAGGGTAGTACTGCCACCTTGCCTATTTCTGCCACCAAGCAGTAATGTCAGCATTACTGTGTTCCGTTCTTGAACGGTAAGGATGTTGGTGAAATTACTGGCACAGGGGACTTGTCAATTTAAGTCTCAGGGCGACTGGCGCAGTGGCAGTGCCCTTCAGATCTTTGCCATTTAAACTGCAACTATTATGGACAGGCGTGCAGCTTACCATCAGGCGGACTTGTTCGTCCCGTCAGTTGATATTACAAAAAAAAAGTAGAAAGGGGATAGCGATTCCGCTACCTCATGCAATTCCGTCGCACACTCTCCGTAATATATCCTGTAGTCTGATATGTCCTATAGAATACTGATAAGGACGCACCTTCAATACAGTATTCAAGGCTTTGCAGCTTCGTCTCTACCAAATCCGAGTCACCAATAAGCCTCTTGGCACATCCCTCAATGGAATCCAAGGTGGCCAGTTGGTATATAGCAAAATCATCCCATAAGTGCAGCAATTGATAGCAGGTACTTAACGATGTCGTGCATATTATTATTATAATTTATATTATAGAATACTTATTGACAAAAAGTGTTATCACATATTCACCTATTACTCGATAACCATGACATGACCCTGTAGCACTGTTTAAAATGTGCTTAAACAAACTCGTGTACCGTGCAAAGCTATTACCGAAATTACCTTTTTTATTCAGCGACCATTAGTCGTAATTTTAAATATATAATGTTGTTGTATATACATACATATATATATATATATATAAGAATGTAAGATTTTGTAACCAGCCAGATTATCCCCGTAGTACCTTGGAAAAAATAATTTGCTCTTTCAAATAGCAATAAAAAAATATAATGTTAAAATTCGTTCTATGTTTTGCTGTTTCGGCTATATCACTGAGTCATGTTAGAGTAAGTCTATATTTATTCTTTCAAATTTATTTACGATCTTTTTTCAGAAAGTAGCTACTTATGTAGCACTTTTTTAAATACTTTATTTGTTCAGGGGCTTTGATCATTATTGAACACGAACATGTTAGCCCCTTTACAAAAACAATTCATCAAGAAAACACTTGGTAGAATCCAAACAGATAAATCAAACCTAACCAAACATTCGTATCAGAACAGCTCCTTGTGAAAGAGTGTGTCCAATTGTCCAGGGAATACCCATTTCTGCCACAAAGCAGTAATGTGAGTATTATTGCGTACCGTTGTTGAATGGCAAGGGAGCTGGTGAAATTACAGGCACATACAAGTCTACTTGTTAATCTATATTCCAGGATGGCGCGGGCAGTAGCGGTACCTCTCAGATCTTTACGATTTAAAGCTCTGTGCTATTTAAACGTCCCTTAATTTAGCATCATAAAAATTAACATGTATACGAAATTTTCGCAGCACCTACTTGTTGGTTCAGACAGATTGAAACCACACAACATTAAGTGTACTAAAACCTACCTGTGCAGATAACCGCGCTGTGTAGATTCATTCAGGTTAAATATTCTGATAGGTTAATTCAGGTCTTCAAATGATGTACATTCTCAAGAGTTCCATACACTTCGCAATTTGGAGAATTCACTCTCCTCATCCAATAAAAACAATTGTTTAATAGAACATGTCCGGAGTACATTGTTATTAGGGTGGCTTATTCGTGGCCTGTAAAGCCATTGATCACTGGGAATTAACTGGGATTAAATTAACTGAAGAATTATGATCGGGCTAACGTAACAAGAGTTTCCGCTCAAAATTTCTCAAGTAGAAAAGTTTCGAGAAATTGGGGCAACTTTTAGACGAGAAAAATATCACCGAGAAGTAGAGAAATTGATTTAAAAGTTACATCATGTTTGCACTCTTGGTTCTCAATCGTTCTCCTTATGAGACACGGGGAGCGAGGAAAAGAAGGAAACGTCTTCACTGTAAAAAGTCTCGTAAAAATTACATTTTGCAAACGTATATGGTATATATAAACGTATACCCTAAAACAAGCCCATTATTAGACATAACAATAATTTGAAATTCTGCCATGATTATTGTTGAAAGAATCATAAAACTGCAAGATGCCATAAAAAGGCAATATTTTTTTTGGAAGCAACTTGAAAACAAACTTAAAATATGAAAAAAACAAATATACAATGTTTTAATGGAAGCAAAGCCAACATCAACAGAAATTTAAAGAGCATTTTCAAGATTTACAATTATATTGTTTCGAAAATACGTTCACGTCGTTACAGGCTAGGTTTAAGCAATTAATGCGATTAATTTTCGATTGTTTTTCATTGTAATTGCGAAAGATTCATTAATATAAGACATGATATAATTATAAGTTCTAATTTTTTACTACTTTTTAGACTTTTTAATAACTAGTTGATTAATTTTTAAACTTTTCAATAATCTTGACGTACCAAACAAGATGGTTCTAATGGTTATGTATGTTAATCTAGATGTTCCACCGAGTCATGCAGTTAAAAGTCTGGTTGATTTAATAATGAATGATGTAGCTCTTTTAAATAAATAAAACATGTTGATTCTAAAGAAAATTAAACTATTTTTTCGGATCTAAATCGGGTATATTTGTTTTTTCAAACGAACCAACGTTTTTGGTTGTGATCATGGCACATGTAAAATGGCAGGTAAAACGCTATTCAAATCGATAAAATAGTTTTAATTACTAAGTGGTAACAATCGAGAAAAACCGAAGAACTCGATTAAGTATATTATGTTCCATTTTATTAAAGTTGAATGATTTTGGAACGTTTCAGAAATTTCTCAAACAACTTCAGAAACGCGGGTCGCAGAATTCTGGTTAATCGAGGATTAAAATGTGTCGAGAAATCAGACACTCTAAACGATAATTTTAACATTTTCCTATTTTCTTTATAACTCTAATCACGTTTGTCGTAGGATGATCAGAAGTGTGGGCACACACTTATAATTCATCGTCAGGACTAATGGTGAATTTAATTTTCAGGCCAAAATTAGTGGAGAAACCGAACGGATACTTTTAAAGCATTTGGAGGGATTCGTAGAAGTGTGCCGCAAAGAGTTAAATTTGGATGTGGGACCTATACTTTGGAACGAAAAGCATATTACCGCTGATGAAATGAAAGCCGTGGACGAATGCTTCGCCGCTTGCATTCTAAAGAAAGGGGGGTTGGTGAGTTATTTTAGTGGCTTAATTATAAGTGGCCCTTATAATCTCTGTACTTAGTTATTAGTGAGCTGTGATAATTAATTTTTAATTGAAATCCATAGAAATTTAGAATCAGCTGATTCTTGCACCATTTTCCCAATTTTTATTTGGGGTTGAATCTTCTTTACATTTACTTTGTACTTACGTATTGCTTACAAATGTGCTCTACATTTAGATAGCGGATCATCTGTAATGCTATTCACAGCAGACATTACTCATTTATTTAACGCTAAAGAAATGGCTTGGGACCGGATGTATGGAATGGGCGCAATGTACTAAACATTGATTGCAACATCTACATCAACTGAATTATGAAATTCTTAGTATCACTGTTAGAAAAGTTGACAAAATTTCGACTTGTCATGAAGACATTCTAAACTTTTGTATGAAATCCAATAAATGAAAATGTGGTTTTTCATCCGAATCATAACTCTTTTAAATAAAAAAAATATCTCACTAATTGAAACTAGAGAAAAAAGGGTGATAAATCTAAATTTCCAGATGAATGCAGAAGGTAAAATTGACTACGACAAAGAAGTTGATGCCATGAAGAAAGTTATTAAGAACGAAGATGATATAAAGATCCTGGAAACAGATTCAAAAGCTTGTCTTTCGGGTTAGTTTTCCATCAAAATTTTCATCTGCATATCATGTCACGGAAGTTGTAACAATTAGTAGAGTATGAACCTATGCTGCCTGTAACTTTCTTACTTTCCAATACGTTTAACTTTTTTTTTACATTTGATCTTCAAATTGAAGTATTTTCATAAAGTCTATAATATAAAAATAGATGATGTACCGAAGCTTTTCAGACCAGATAATTTCACGAGAATCAGCAAGAGGTGCATTTTCAAATTGAGCAATGTCTCTACTGCCTATTGAAACATAGTTATTGCTATTGACCAATGGCTGGTGTTGCAGAAATTTTGAAAAGTCACTTCTTCAAAGTTCAACACAACCATTTCGGTGTTAAAAACTTAATAACTTTCCAGCTCTTCCTAATTATTATGAGAGTTTACTTTATTAATTTAACGAAAAACTTGTTACTGTTAATAACATTCAATTTTCTTGTAGTGAACGACGAAGAAGTGAGTGATGGGGACAAGGGATGTGAAAGAGCTCATAAGTTCGTAAATTGTATGACAATGCAAAAAGTAAGTACTTTAGCATGAAAAATGTATCACATTTTCAACAAAATACGATAATTTTAATTATTAATAAGTATTAATTTGAAAATTTTTCGTTTTTCAGAAATAGTAAGAATACTCTCCTGGTTTGATAATACGCACAATTTAACACACCCTTGACTACAATATTACAGTTTAGTTTGTAGTTTTCGCAAAAATAAATAATGTGCATGTTGAATCTACAAGTACGTTATTTGTTTTAGTAATTGTTGACCCAATTAATTTAGGATCTACAAAATACTAAATGATTATCGTTAATTACAACGTTCTTACCACGGTGTTTTATTTTTATTTTCACGACACGGACTAGCCAGCGGTAGTTGATAGCACGTTTAGCAACTAATGATCTCGATGGCTCTCGTACCAAAAGTGGCAGTAGCAACGTTCTGTCAACAGTACTTGGGGGCTATGTAGCTTGCTCCAGTGGTTAGTGTCATCCATGTAAAATGTTGTACTATAGCTATAGCTGAATTCTGTGCAGCATTGTTTTTTTACAGGTCGGATGTGTTGTTTCATACGGTCGACGATTGTCCGTTAGATTTAACATGTATTTAACCGATGTACGAGCTTTTGCGATTGGATTTAGCATATTAATGGCTGCAACGACATCCCGAACCTTGATGAGAGGCGCACGAGGAAGCCTTGGTTTTCTCTCAAGAGTTTCGTACTGAATGAAAATCAATTGGATAAACAGCGTTTACAACAACCCAGAAAAAGCATGCTTTAGCATTGTTCTTCACATTTGCACATAAATGTTTAAGAGCATCCTCTCAATGGAATATTTTCCCATTCTTTTCCTCAAACCATAGAATAATAAGACGTGTAGGATAACTCCATAAAATCGTGGCTAGTACAGACGCACACATTCGTATAATCTCGAGGTGCACTCACTTTGTATAGCGAGGGTTGATACATGCGCCTTTGATTATAGAATTGAAGCATTCACTCGGTGTTTAAAAAATGATATGTACACGTGTTTATTGCTGCGTTTACAGTGGTTAGAATAAGAGTGAGTCAAACTCAGAATTGTTCAGCATTTCATTTCTATTTCATAATAGAGATACTAGTATGCGATCTTCGTATAATCATATTTATATGTACTGCATTTAACAAAAGACTTTTCTATATAGCACGAGTGATGGACACCTGAAATAATAACGGAGTGTCGTCACATGACAACACTACGCGAGAGAGCTGCAAATATCGATGCGCCGAACAGTAGGGCTAGCACGATAGGGCGCGACATAAAGCGCGAGATATCTATGAGAATACAGCCAACTACAGACCCATCTCGCTAGCTACTGTGGTGGCCAACGTATTTGAGAGACTTATTCAGGCTAGAATGGAACCATGCTTAAAAATAAGCGATGCACAATTTGGGCTTAGGCCGGGGCTTTCGACGGACATGGCAATATTTTTGACAGGATAACTACATGCGTGCGTATTTTCATGTTACATTGGACCATTCCATCTTGTGGGAGAAGCTGTCTAGACAGGGTGTACCAAATGCTCTTGTTGATTTGTTGGCTTATTGGTAGAGTCATCAGGAGAGCAACATTAGGTGGGGAGCTGTCCTGTCTGACAGCTTTAAATTGAAATGCGGTGTAAGACAGGGTGGTCTGACTTCGCCTGATCTGTTGAATGTATATACAACATATCATATATAATACATCACTGATTTGATTGAGGAGCTGAGCAGCGCTAGGGTAGGGTTGAGATTGGGTGATAGATTTGTTAACAACATCAGTTATGCAGATCATATGGTGCTGCTCAGCCTGTCGATCAAAGGTATGAGGAAGTTAATTTCTATATGTGAACGATACGCCCAAGCTCATCGCTTGGTGTATAATTAAAAACAGAAAAAGACTGAAATGCTCGTTTTCAGGTCAGGAAAAGGTACTTATGTAATTCCACCTGTATATTTAACAGATCAAGTTGTTAGGGTGGTCGAAAATTTCAAATACGTTGGCCACATCGTATCATATAACGGATTTGGAGAGACAGCGTCGAGTTCTCTCTATAGTCGGTAACATGATCACCAGAAGGTTTAGAAAATGTACCGCAGACATTACAATGTGATCTGTGGCTAGAATACTCCTGTTCAAGACCTCTTGTTAAAGTTGTTTGTTCTATACTTGTCAATTTTGGATATACTACACAAAGGCGTCTCACGATGCCTTACGTGTTCGGTACAATAACACATTCAGACAGTTGATGGGACTGGAGCGGCACTGTAGGGCTAATTGTGTGGTTGTATTGACACGTTCTGTGCCATCGTGAGACGCCGTATAGCTCCTCTTATGGATAGGCTTGGATGGAATAGCAATGGCACAATTCGAGAGATGTTTGCTTGCCTGACTACCATGTCAATATACACCCGTTGGCTCGAAATCGCCACGTAGGTAGGCACAGGTAGGCTTGACTTGAATTAATATAATTCTTATTTTATTTTATCTTATTATTATTACAATATTGGAACGCCACAGGCCGGATGTCGGTTGATTTCATGGAGAACCTCTATATGATGAACACTTTTTTCAGGAAATCTCCAACTCCAACTGGATGAGTCCGGACGGTAAAGTAAAAAATGAGATTGACTTTATCATGTCGACGAAAAAGCATGTATTCAATGATGTCTCTGTGATCAAAACCGTTAAAACAAGAAGTCATCACCAGTTGGTACGGGACACATTGAATATCAATATCCGGCTGGAAAGAATTCGACTGATAGAGTCTACGCTCCGACCAATACCTGCACAACTCCAAAACCCCGAGAGCTTTCAGCTCGAACTTTAAATAAATAACTAATAAAAAACCTCTGTACCTTAAATGGAAAACAATTGGTTTTAAAATTTTTGTAAACACAAAAGGTGCTAAAGAAAGCCCGAAAGGTAGACACTGGAACTCATAAGTATGATTTTGGATTTGAAACGTAAGTATTTTCTGGATGATTTATCAATTGGCACAGAATAGTAAGCTTCCCTTGTATCAATTGTTCCCATGTAACAATTTTTTTGAACCAGTTTCATGGCCGTACGAATGTATATGTTTCCCTCCATCTTAAATTGTTGAGGTTGTATAAATTTATTTACTGATTATAAATTTAATATGAAGCGGTAGGTACTACTAGCATAAGACGTAGCTCAGGTCGCGTAGCGAGAGGTACTTTATAAATACAAACTGGGATTATCTTCATAACTAGATATTTATTGTGTTTTTCACATATTCACTTATGGAGGAGCTACTTCTAGATCTGCCAAGATGTTCTTGTTTTTTCTATCTTATTTTTTTAAATACATTCTAAACACAAATCTATATTCATTCAGCCAGTACTTCTACTCATAGAGTAGAGCCTAGCCTACATCCCTCTTCCTCACAACTGAAGGGGAGAACATCCCTAGCTGGTGCCCTACCTATGATAGGCAACTTACATAAGTGATCAGCCTTTACTATAGGCTAGCCACACACTGCTCGGAAGCTACTACCTTACCAGCAAGCAAACCACCGAGGAGGCTGTGGCTTACGTCTGCCAAAAACCTATCTAAAAGGACAGACCATGACCACTCCCTACTCAAACAATTGAAATATATTCATTAATTAGCTGTCCTATCTAAATCCTAAAACTTACTAAATGCCTCACTAAACAATCTTCATCGTGCACGCTGCTACGACGACGACCTAGGCGTAAACGTTTAAGACGAATATCGTCTTAAACGTTTTGCAAAACGTCTAATCTTTCGTCGTAATTCCGAGTCTTTATCTTTTCGTTTTCTCTTACCCATGCTTTCATACTTAATACGATATTTTATAACTATCCTTATTAATAAGAATCGCACTACACAACACAGAAAATAATTTGAATTTTAAAACGATGTTGTGACGCCCGCACAAAAACAGAGAATGAAACATCAAGTCAGGTGAGCGTGGGTGATAGCTGGGAGGGGTACTCATAGGTAGGATAAAATTTTTTTTGCTCTAAAATTGTGTGACGCCTAGTACATTGAACAGTGAACTACTTAGTAAAATTATAATAAATCTCGAAGATGCAACGTCGTAATATCATTCTATAGGTGCGAGATGTTGAATAGATTGGGTGTAGCAGGAACGGAGTGAACAGAACAGCCCTATTTACTTGGTTATTTTTTTAACTTATTGGTTAGATGCAACGCTAAATTTAAGGTATTTAGGTGGATTCACAAATGCCCTAATTCTGGCAATATATATAGCTAAAGTTGCAGCTCCTGATTGGTTAACTCAAGATCATCGCGTCACGCGATAAGTTGCGGCAATATATTGCCAGAATTGGGATTGTGAATCAAGCTGTAGTCACTGATGATGAAGCAGCAACCAGTTGTATCGTTAGATATCGACTTATATATCTTATAGCACCACCTAACCCGAACCAAGAGCATTTGTCGAACAACCTGTTAAAATGAGCTGAATTTTTCAAAATCATTAGCAAATGATTCGTACGGATAATGTTGTTAACTGACAAGTAAACGTCCAGGGTCGAAGTTTATGTGATCAAATGGACTTTTACTTTTATCGCATTATTATTGCGCGAATGTTCAGTACTCACAAATTTATTGCTTTTCCATAATGTTCATTCGTTACGTTGTACAAATAAGTTTCTCTATTTATATGTCGATGTCGGTAACAATAGATAGTCATATAGAGAGAGTGATAATGGGAATATCGTTTTCCACACACTTCAACGAATCAAGCTGTTTTTGGCTTCTCTATAACATTTCGCTCCCCTTTTTCATTGACATATCGCCACTCGATGCCGTCTCTAGAACACTTCTCTCGCATTGTTGTCGTCAGTGTCACGTGATGTCTTCTTGACAACCCCTACTAAAACAACTATACGTACCATATATTATGTAGTTCTTGTGTAAAAAACCTAACCACTACATCCTGTTCACAACTCTTAATAACCTTGTTGAATAAAGATAAACATACTGTTTTTAAGCAAATTAAAATAAATGGTTGTTCTCAAGTTTTGACATCTAGTACCAAACAGGAAATCGTCGTTTTAATTTAATAAATAAGAAATTAGAGTAAAAATAAATAGATCCTCTAACTACTATTAAAAAAACAACTTTATACAGACAAGTTTGCGAAATAATATCCACAAATACCATAAACCCGCAGTCACATATAACACTCAGAGATCAGCTCATCTTATATAAAATGCTGCCTACTACACCGACATTAGTTCAAGCCGGGTTCAAGTTGATGTGGTTTTTGAGCCTGGTTTATCTCAAAACCCACATAATCTCATCTGTCGACATACATCACTACCATATGTCATAGAATAAGTAGCAGCAGAACTCCTTGTGAAAGAGTTCGTCCAGGTAAGTACTGCCACCTTACCTATTTCTACCGCCAAGCAGTAATGTGAGCATTATTACGTTCCGGTTTTGGAAGGGTGCTGGTAAAATTACAGGCACAGATACTTCTCAATTTACGTCTCAAGGTGACGGGCGCAATGGCAGTGCCCCTAAGATCTTTAGGATGAAAAGCTCTAAGAAGCACTGCAGCTGTCATGGATAGGCGTGTCGCTAACCACCAGGCGCATGACTGTTCGTCCCGTCAATTGGTATTATAAAAAAAAACTTCTTAGGTGTTTATGGTAATCCAGAACCGGCAATTCCTAGCTACCTACTCATTATTATAATTATTATTTTATATTCGTAAATGTATTGGCTCAAAGTGTTATATACATATTTACTTATTACTTGATAATAATGACATGACCCTGTACTTAGTCGTATAAAATGTAGGAACAAACTCATCTACCGTGCAAAGTAATTACCGAAAATGACTTCTTTATTCAGTAAGCATTAGTCAATATTGAACGTAGTCGTATATATATAAGGATGTAAGATTCTCTTCGTGATCATATTACCGCGGTGCCTAGTACCTTGGAGTTCAATTTGAAGGGAACCTTTTGCAAAACTACAATGTTCAAATTCGTTGTGTGTTTGGCTGTTTTGACTGTTTCACTCAGTCATGTTAGAGTAAGTCTTGTAAATTTGTAGTTTCAAATTTATTAACTGTTTCTTCTGTCATTTTGTGTAAAAGTATCTAGTGCGTGACTTATCATTTGTATAGACCTTCCACGTTGGAACCAGTAATCATGGAAATATTGTGATCAGGCCAATGTAACGAACCAGGAAAATGATATTCCTGTTTTCTTTATAATTCTCAACATGTTCCTCTCAATAGGATTACCCACAATTTTCATTCATCGTTACGCGATTAGGACTGAAGTCGTGAATTTAATTTTTAGGCCAAAGTTACTGACGAAACCGAACAGGCGCTTTTGGCGCATTTGGATGGATGGATGGAAGAGTGCGGTAAGGAGCTAAATTTGGATGCGAAGGAAATTAAAAAACTGCATGTAACTAATGGCAAACTTGAAGGCATCGACAAATGTTTTGTTAGTTGCGTTTTAAAGAAAGAGGGAACGGTAAGTTATTTAAGTGTCTTAATCATACGTGTGCCTTACAATTTCAATGCCAAGATTTATATAAATTGTGATAATTAGTTTGTAATGTAATTATTTAAATACTATCTTAAAAGTATATCTTGCACAAAGGTTTCACAGAAGACATCACAATTTCTTTCAATGTTAAATAAATAGCTTGAGATTGGGTGTATGGAATGGGCGCAGTACACGCCCGCGCCTGCTTCTAGACGTCATCAAGTATAATGAATGTGCAAGGTGTTCAGTAAAAAGTGCGATATTTAAAAGGGTCATAATTACAATGAATTAAGCAACCCTTAATATCACTGTTACAAATTTGCTTGACGAAATTTCAACTGAAGGCATTTTGAATTTTTGCATAGGAATTCGAAATATTAATATCGCACTAAATACTGATCCCTCTGTCGGTATAGAAAATGAAGCGTGTTAAACTTGAATTTCCAGATAAATAAAGAAGGCAAATTTGACTTGGAGACAGCACTTGAAGTATTGAGGCAAGTCGTTAAAAACGAAGACGATTTAAAAATTATGGAAGCCGCATCAAAAACTTGTCTTGCGGGTTAGTTGGCTTTAAATTTCTATCTGCTTGTCATAGCCACCTAAGTTTTAATAGTTTGTGGAGTATAGACTTATGCTGACAATAACTTCCGTATTTTTCAAAACATTTCCATTTTGTTTTCACATTTGGTCTCCAAATTAAAGTAATCATATTTCATAACGTTTATAAAAAACATGACTTCTCAAATGCTCTATTGCAAGCTTTTAAGACCAGGAAATCTCACGAGAGTCTCATCTATAAGATGTTTCACATTCGTGTTAACAATACTTTACTAAACGTTGCTAAGTATCGTTTGGGATACATTGCGGTGTTATTTGGCTAACAAGAAGATTGAAGTCAAAATTTAATACAAATGCAACCATTTCAGATTTCCATGAATATACGAATGTTAGATAGAGTTGGTCAAGTTACGGAATGTCAACTTTGTAACATGTTTTTTCTAATTCTTGAACTTTTGGTAAGCAAGTCGTTACATAAGTTGTATTATGGATTGATACGAACTATAATAATATGAACTTATGGATTTTTTAAATCCGCGTCGAATATTAGAATCGTTATTATTATTATCATCAATCCAGTTATACGCCCCACTGCTGGTCACGGGTCTCCTCTCATAGTCCGCCACCTGGTCCTAAATGTGGGTTGGGGACTTCACACGTTTTCCGAGGGTTATAGTGCAGTCCTTCACCAAAAAGCCCATGGCAAATTTCAAATTAAATTTCATATATAAATTCCGAGAAATTCAGAGGTGCGAGCTCGGATTCCAACCCACGGCCTTGGCTTGAGAGGTGGTAGATCAAGGCAGGTTAGGTTAGGTTAGCCATACAAAATGGTTATGGGCAAGCTCCGGCCATGGGTCCCTCCGTTGACGACAAGCTTCGACCCTGCGTTCGTGGAGAGGGTGGTGGTCACCTTCTTCCCTAGCGTGATCGGGAGAGGGCCGATCCTGCTCGGCGGCGGCGTACCTTCGCGGCTGCGGGCGATCGGAGCGGGGGCTTCGTTCGCCAGTAAGTTAGGCAGCCGCGAGGAGGACGACGGGGCGGTGTGCCCCGCTTCGTCGTGAGGAGAGGAGGGAGAGGACGTAGCTCCTCCTAGGTGCTGGGGTGATTCCGGTGCGCAAAGTCGCTGCCGGATCCTTCCCACTAGAGCACACGAGAAGACCACAGTGGGGTTTTAGCCGGTAGAAGTCGGCATAACCTCCCGCTGCCCCCGCGGCGGAGAGGTATCCTCGGAGGATTTCCCCACGCAAGAAAAAAGGTTAGGTTAGCCTAACTAACACGGCTTGTATTATAATCATAAATACTAAAATTAGCTATAAAGCTTACGACATCAAGGACGTGATTACTCGCTTTCTAGCATATAAAAATAGACAATACCCGCATAGAGCTGACCACGGCGAGCGTCTGTTACATTTCAAGTTAGAGACATCAAAGACTCGGAGACAAGTTTTCGACCTAACTTTCCTCTGTAAGGTCACAAGTTAACTTGGTGATACCCAGAAGGCTTCCACGTTACGCAGTGCGAAAAATATTTTCGGTTCCTGTATTTCGTATTAATATGGGCCATTTTTCTCCACTTTACCGTAGCATGAGAACTACAGACGAGTTCGACATCTTCCATGACTCATTAAATAAGTTTAAACGGAACGTCACAACTGCTTTAAACTCCTAAGACGTCACGTGTCAGGGGTTTTGTCATATATTGTTTAATAATTTTTTAGATAGTAGTATTTGTTCTTTTTTTTTCTATACAGTATATTTGTTCCTATTTTCTTTTTAAATTAACATTTTTTTTCGTAAATGCTGTATATGCCTGTAATGGTACAACGTACTGTATAATAAATTATATGTTATAACATATAACTTACTTACTGTACACTATGCATGTTGTATTATTATTATGGCAAATAAATGTATTATTTTTATTATTATAAACTAATAATAAATGACATAAATTTGTAACCAAAATAAATAAATCTATCAAAGTAACATTCGATAATTGTGTAACTTTCGTGTCGATGTCTAAATCTTAGTTTTTACCCACATCACAACGTAGCTGTCATAATCTCGTTTTATATTTATTTACACAAAATTAAGCGAATTAGTTGTTAGTGATGACAATATTTAATTTGCAGTAAACGACCAAGCAGTGAGTGACGGGGACAAGGGATGCGAAAGAGCTTATAATCTTGTAATTTGCATCAGGAAGCAAAAAGTATGTATAGCCACACATTTTCGTTTAATATAATTGTTGATTATCTAAATAATTTAATATATGTACATATATGCTTCTGCGTCTCTTTCCGTGGTGTGAAATTTTTATTCCACTATTATCTTTAACACTAAAGTAGAAATGTCACATTTTAATTCTTTTTTCTTAAGAGAAACAGAATACTCATATTTCCCATTTATGAATCTTTTATTTATCCACTTGTTAGGTTCTCTCGTTTGTTACACATTGAAAATGAAACTTTGCGTATATAAAATGTCTGTATATATTTTTTCGGTTTGTTTGAAAAAACAAATATTTGTGTCGGAAAAAATAGTTTCGTTTCCAATAAATAGTATTGTTAATTTTTCAGAATCAGTAAGAATGCGGCTCACTATACCGTTTTGACAAGGCGCACAATACAATGCACCCGATGGGCTACAATACTATAGTAAACTGTATTTGTAGTTTATGTAAAAATAAATATAAAAATGGATGATGAATTCTCTAAGTACGCTTTTATTTTATTGGTTGCTGATCCTCTTACACAAATCTCTTATACTAAGAATCTTAATCGCCTTCACTGACACCATCACTTAGTTCTATGTCAAAATTGTATTCGTTGGTCATTCTGTTTTAACAATCAGTGAAAAAAATAGGATCCGTTTCCCAAGGCAACAACATCTTGAACCTTGGATACTTGAATTTCTCTCAAAGGATTCAATCTAAGTGAAAGTCACATGGATAAACAGTGCTTACTACAGCCCAGATAAAGCATGCTCATCATTGTTCTTCACATTCACACACAAATGTTTAAATAAATACTAACCAAACGGGGAATGGTAAATAAGAAACTTCTCCTCATCCCTTTCTTGAAGCCATAGTAGATGACCTCGGTGGCCCAACGGTTTATACCGTGGACGCTTGACAAGGTCTCGGGTTCGATTGTGAAGGTCAGGGTGAGCTCCAGTTGCAGACATTCGCCATATTTTACTGGCCGATAACACGTCCGTTCTGTTCTTGAACTTGAAAGTTGTATAAGTTCAAGCGGGCTCAATGCAGATTGGGAACGTGAGTTTAAAAATTGTTATTTTCGAGGTGTTAAACTGTGAAACAAAAATAAATTTTACACCTAGGTTCGTATAGCTTTTGGATATTTGGATGAGAAAAATCTATGTAGTGACCTGTAGGAATAGCATGATAAGGTGCGACTTGCGCGAGAGAGACACAAAGCGCGAGGTACTGCCAAACTCCCATGGATAATGGCGATGTCTCGTCAGTCCATTGAAATGTGTAATGTATTTTGAATATGTTTGGCAGAACACATTCAATTAGAATTATGAAGTATGTCATTTACAAAGAGTTTCAAATCTCTAGAGTATAGTTACCCAAAGTGGTCCCTACCGCCCCCAGTGGGCGCTGAAGAGTTCTACGGGGTAGGGTCCTCGACGGTAATTAGGAGGCGTTGATGCTGTCCAGTTGTCCTACTGAATTACCTATACATGTAAACTACACTACAAATATGATTTTCACCTCACATTATAGTAATAAGTAATATAAATCCGTTGGCATGTTTTATTCTTATTATTGCTGACATTAAATTGACAATAATAACTAATTGTGTTTATTAATTTATTTTGATTCGTCTAAGAACTAAAATAATTTCTGGAGGTGTCAATTCAGAATGCATCCGAACTTTTTCTTTTTAACAAATTGAAAAACCTCCTGATACAAATGTGCTAATATGCAATACAAGATTTTGTTAAAGACAACGAACTCTGATTTCTATATATTAAGCTCTACAATTATAATAATATTAATTATATAGATTAATTGTTTAATTGATACTGCATTACTTTATGAAGATTTTTCATTATTTAGGAGAATTTAATACTTTTATTATTTAATTTATTTTTCAATTATTAATTATTTTTAGGTTCAATAATTTGCATGTCTAAGTATATTTTTAATTCTTAGCTACGCCTTACAGGGCACATGTAATGTAATTTTATTGCATGTTCGCTAATAAATAAATACTTAAATACTGATATTTAATTGTTATGTAACGTAATGTAATAAGTGATGTTACATTTATTAATGTGTGTATACATAAGTGAAGAAACATTTTATTTATTTATTTATTTACTTAAGGTTCAAATCCTGTTGTACGCCTAAACACATGTAGTTGTAGTACAATATTGACAATCATTCGTCTCACCTTCAACGCAAAATCCGCATGGGAATTCACACCGTATTTCCTGGACTAATCGAAGGTCATTTCATCAATACCCATCATGGTCAATTCATCATGAATGTGAAGTTCGCTGGATTAGCTATAAAACGCAATACAAATAGCACAATGATCAATAGCAATTGATTGTTTGTACTTAGACCAACGTGGAAAAAGTATTTGTACCATGAAAAAGTTTGAATTTGTTTGTTTGGCCTTTATTGGCTTCGTTGTGAGGGACATTTTGGTAAGTATCCCTCACGTACCGACATGAAACTTTCTCTCATATATATGTACTTAGAATAATAACGCATAGAAACCTAGTCCGCACACGCTAAGTGAGGCAAATTGAAGCGCGCCCAATGGGCCTACACGAGCGGGCGGGCCTTCAGTGCTCAAGGTCAACTTGCACCGCGAACAGATCAAGAATTTTAGCTAAAAATGACGAAATGTGCGGTAAATGAGTGTAAAAATACGTCAGACAAACATAAAATAGATACTAACATCACATTCCACAAGGAAGTAACGCGTTTCAACTTGTATTTTTATTTAAATATTCACTAAAACCGAAAATTAACCTACTAATAAAACTAGACTACATGAATTTGATTTTTGCCTCACTTGTGACAGTTCGTTTGATATGAAACTATCATTCTATGCGTTATTATTCTAAGTATATGTATATGTTTTTAAATTACTATCTATGCAAATTTTTGGTACTTGAGAAAATATAGTATCATTCAACATATATGGCATGGTACCCAAGATATATTGGTGTTCTGATTAAATTTTATTGAAAACCAGCGCGGCGACTGCCCTGTACCTACAGCAGCACCTGCTGAGACACTTCCCCTACCCTCCTGTTAATATAAGAATAATAATTTCTAATTCCAACAATATTTTCTTAGTATCTTAAGTGTACTTGTTTTTTTAAGGCTTTTATAATTTTGTTTTGTTTATACATAGGGTGCACTATAAGTTTCCGGAACTGGCCACTTACATAAACAAATTTTAAAAAGTAATTATAACAATTGAAAACGGAACTCTTTGGCTGTAGAATAGTTTGTTTCATCTGATTGTCACTTGTTTTTACATTGTGGCGTCATTTTAGAAATTGGTTGTCTACATCATCATGGATTTAACTCGTGAAAATTTTCGTAGCATGATTTTCTACGACTTTAAGTGTCATTTAACGGCTCAGCGGAGCTTCGCTCGGCTTCAAACTGCTTTTGGCGATGAAGCACCATGCAAGACGACTATTTATAGATGGTTTCCAGATTTCAAACGCGGTCGTGTGAATTTCAATGACGAATTTCGTGATGGTCGCCCGTCCACTGCTGTGAACAACAAAAACATCGATGCTGTGCGCCGTATGATCAAAACAGATAGTGACATACCATGAGATTCGGGCGTCTTTAGGCATAGGCATGAGCCAAATACAATCAACACTACACAAACATTTTGGTGTGAAAAAGCTGTGCTCTCGGTGGATCCCACACAATTTGATTGAGGCTCAAAAAACGGATCGCGTCACTTGGTACATGGCATTGGCCATGCTTGCCAGATTCAACGAATGGGCGTCAAATTTGGTGTGGGAAACATGGTAGTGCCCCTCAGATTTTTGCGATACTACAACTGTTATTGACCAGTGTGTTGCATACCACCAGGCGCACGACTTGTTCGTCGTGTCACTTAGAATCGTAAAAAGGGTATAATGAAATCTTCTCTCCAGGCGCTAAACGATGCTCATAAATCTCTGATCCAAACGAAGTTCATTACAACTGGAATGGGATGTCTTAAGGATCATCCTTTGTCTTTTTCTGACATAAATACTTTGAGAAAAAAGATGTTACCTGATGGAGAAAACGCTAAGTGTTTCGCCGAATGCTTGTTTAAGAAACTTGGACTTGTAAGTAGATAGGTGGTACTGTGCACTATAATTTACTAGTTCTTAAGAGTTGATTCTACCTCAAATGGTTTTGGTTGATTCCGCATAACAGTGAAAGTGTTGACACAATCACTTTGGAAAAGAAATATTGTAAAATTGAGGATAGCACACGGTTTAGAGTACGGCGTGAAAACACGATTTCTAAAAATTTTCACGATAGAAAAAACACACCTCGAAATTTTACTATAAAACCGCTGTATTCAATAGGTACTTTAAATACACCAATGATTTTTTTAATACTGACTAAAT
The DNA here is from genome assembly GCF_003589595.1 of Hyposmocoma kahamanoa. NCBI lineage: Eukaryota > Metazoa > Arthropoda > Insecta > Lepidoptera > Cosmopterigidae > Hyposmocoma > Hyposmocoma kahamanoa. Next base: position 4,829,696 of record NW_020654972.1, on the reverse strand, counting down.
AGAATTTTTTAAAACTGAACTTAATAGAATACGTATAGTATACGATATGCATTCTTCAAATTGTTTTTTTCGGTTTAAAAAAAAAAAATCTGAAATAAAGCCAGTGTCTCTGCCGCTCGACCCAAAGAAAATGAAAAAAGGAAAAAAAGCTGAGGCAGTACCGACTCTAAAGGAGCACATTGATGGAATATTATTGTGCCAATGAGAAATGAAACTGCTTACAGAGAGACAACGTGAAATTTTAATTATTCAATAAAAGGGTTGAAATTACCAGTTCAATTTTAGTGAGAAGTAAAAAACGTTAAGTTCATATTTCGAAATTTAAATATTTTTACAAGCATTGCTTTAGAATACTCTAAATCACGCGTTGGTAAAAGACATTAAGTCGTATCGTCGTTTGTTTTTTATTTAATATATTTTATTAAGGTGAAATAAATAAAAATAGATGGGTTCATTCTCTTTAAAACGTTCTGTAGTAAAAATGACTATTTGGCACTTAAAGTTATTTACCTCTCACCTACAGATGTATATTGCTTTAAACATTAAGGGTTTTAAGTAGTCTGTAGCATATTTATCTCAATAGCTTCAAATATAATATTTCGATTTTAGGTTATAAAATATTATAATAATAATTGATAGCCTATACATAAGTCCCAATGCTGAGCATAGGCTTCCTTTCACTTTCACATTGGAGTACTTGTAAAGTGGTTCCCCCGGTGCCCGGTGCGGATTCGGAAGTACACACACATCATTAAATTGTTTTGTAGATGTGTGCAGGTTTCCTCAGGATTTTTCCTTCATACATTCCGAAAAATTCAGAGGTCAGAAGTTGAGAAGCGGTTGGTGACACCATTTGGCTACGAGTACCACGGCTTATTTGGGTTTAGGTTTCTCTGGGAAATCACAAGTATTAGATGCGAAACGGTTGATTGTGATGATTGTAGATAGTGTGAAACACCGTAGCTGATATTCTCGTGTTTATAATGTAATTCTTCAAAAGTAATTTAGTCCGTGTAAGTACGATCCAAAGGTATTCTGCACCAACGCTAACTAATAGCAAGAGGATGAAGAAAGAGCACGATAATTTCCCGTAGTTAAATAAAAAGGATCCAATGTACGTCCAGTTTCAAGAAGTTTAAAAGTGTTTCTCACTCTCGTTTTATTGTCAAAACTCATAATGTCATGTAACTTCAGAGATATTTATTTATGTTTGTATATTGGATTTTTTTGCTGATCTGCTACGACTTTAGGAACCATTTGGTACATAAATAACTTATTTTTTGATAATTTTGTAGATTGGATCCTATTTGCTTAACTACGTCCAATTTCAATCGTAATTACTTTCTAGATGGATGATATGGGAAAGTTGTCATCTTCTGGTGCTAAAGAGAATGCGATGCATATTTTCAAGGACAGTGAAGAACATATAGCTAAAGTTGAAGAGTTCGTCAAAACTTGTTCAACAGGTGAAACATAATAATCAAATCAAATCTTTCCTGATTTAAGAATAATCTTTTGGTCTCTTTGAGAAGTTTTCTTTTCCATCATCATAAGTCCATTTATATGTCCCACTTCTGGGGCCGAGTCTTCTCTCAGGCGAGACTTTACGCCATAGTCCGTCACGCTATGCGGGTTGGGGACTTCACACATTTCCCGAGGATTGTAAACCTGCTACGACGAGCAGGTTTCGTCACGATGTTTTCCTTCGCCGAAAAGCTCATGATAAATTTCAAATTATATTCCGCACATAAATACCGAGAAACTCTGAGCCTCTCTCCCTCCTGTAGCGGTAGATACTGTAGCCTAAAGTCATGAATGAAGTGTATATAATTGAAGAAATGTTATTTGCTTCGATAAATGTTGTCTCTTGGAACGGCTTATTCTTTCTATTACAATAGGGTAATGAAACCATTAAAACTTCTTTTACTTAAAACAAACATGGATTTAACGACCTTGCTCCATAGTACCTACCAGGCATCGGTGCGCTATATGCTTTTTCTGAATTCTAGTTTCGAGTTATTTCCTTACACAACAGGTTGATGTTTTTTTAATAGGTAAGTCTTAAAATACCGACTGATGACTCTTTTCTTCCTATTCAACAAGTTATTTTTGCATAAAGATTCACAAGTATAGAATGAAGTGCAAATGTTTAAAAAAAATTGTCTTATTGTACTCTTAAAGATGAAGCGACAATACGAATCGGTGCAAATAATATTTCGCCAATTATACTTTATTAGATATTGTCACTTGAAAGTCTTTAATGCCATAGAAATGTGGACCTAAGCCACCTGTACCCTCGAGCTTCCCCGTACCTACATCTGATCATTAGTTTATTCAGTGGGTACAGTTCTAAATATGTTTTATTATATGTTAATCCGTTTACAGTGAATGCCATGGATTTGAATGAGGCGGCTATGAAGAGCTGCGATAGAGCGAAACATGCTTTTGACTGCTTGGTAGAGAACGCGCCTAAAGTGAGATTAATTTAATTTTATATTTATATGTAATACAATACCTATATAAAAGAATGGAAACAATAATATTGTCTTCTTCAGTCATTTGTGGGACTTTTAAGTTTACGGAAGATGAATTATAAACATTTTTATTTGTTCAGAAATGAAACTATTTTTTCATGTCTAAATCGCGTATTGTAATGAATATTATAATGTTTTAATCTCATAATGCTCATTAATTTTTTTATAAAATTACCCCACTAGTTTGTTATAATTATTATTACAAAGAGAAATTCCTTCAATCTGATAGGACTCAAACCTTTTCTTCGTATTCGATCTTTGTATTAATAATTAATTTGTTTTTTTAAACAAAGAAACGTTTCGGACCCTTTCATACCTAAAGTTATAAAAGTTATTAATGCCTTATTTTCTCCTGTTACCTGTTTGAACAAAAAACAATATATATATAGTATATTGTTTTTTCATTTTATACACAAATACGTGATTTAGATCCGAAAATATATCCGTAAAATAATTTTCATTAACAGTTGATTTTTATTCATTTTTAATCATATTTACTGTACTTAGCTTTAAATGTGTTTCTTATGAATTAAAACAGAATTATTTTTTTGTTTCAGTTTGGATTTGATGTAAACTTCTAGAAGAATACCCATGATAACTAAATTGCTTCAGCTGCGAAGTATACCATATCTTAATTCATTGATTGATTCCACCTACTGTGTACTTATAGCTTTAGAATAACTTGTAATTAAATTGTAGTGGACTCTTTGTAAATTATTTCAGTTGTTTGTCAAATGTGTAAATAAACGTGGGTTTGTTAATTGGGTTTGTTCTTCGCCATTTCGTACCCCGCTATTGTAATGGCATAACGTACGTAATTTAAAATACGCACCCTTATTGTAATAAGGCAATATCTGCCTTCGTGGCGGAACGGTTACCATACCGGACTGCCACGCAGAGGTCCCCGGGTTCGATTCCCGGGCCGGGAGAAGTATTTGCATGGCCTATATTTATACCTCTCGTGAGTTTGGGTGTAATTTGTGGTTATCCATGTGTGTGTCCATGGCACCCGCGACACAGGGTTTCCCTAGTGAGGGGAAATGACAACATTTCAGGAGTTTAAAGACTCCACAAACGAAATTAAATGATAACTTTTTTATTCTTAATTAGAAGTTTTTTGATTTCATTACACAATTTTTTTTATGTAGTTCATTGACCTACAGTTGGTATTATTTTTATGACTATCAAGTACAGCATTGGAATGTATATTTCTCGTGCAAAACGTATATATTTTACACGCGCAGACGACGCGCAGTGTAAAATTTACAAATAATTGTATTAATTTTAAGTCAAAGTAAAAGCAGTAATTTACCGTAGTTGATATCAAAAAACACCTACACAATATCATTTATTCCAGTCGTTTATAATCTTTATTTTCTTAGGTAGAACTTTATCTTCTATATGTTTTCCAAAATTTCCACTAACAGTTCTATTGCTCTTCGGCCGGCATGTAGAGCCTTGAGCTGAAAAAGCAGCTGATTTAGGGGCAATCTTCTTTCAGCTTGGAGTTCATCTTCTCGATTCCATGACGCTTTTCTTTTAAAGGTGATGAGGGCATTATTTTTTTGCAATAGGTACACTTCAAATAGAAATGTACAATATGATATACAATAACTTTTGAAATTGTTTGTTACTTTCTTTGTTAGTGTTGCAGTACAGAATTTAAAAAAAAATCACGTTTATGAAAATCAAAAGGTAGAACTTTTACTTATGTCAATTTGACATTATAATACCGAAGAATAATCTGTCAAAATCAAATTTTCGTTCGGACGTTTCATGAATTAGAATAAGGCTTAGAGGATGGAAAAAATGAAGGAAAGGAAGTTCAAGGAGTAAGGTAAGGAAAAACTAAATGTCAAACTAGTTTCGTTCGAACGAAATTTCGCAATAAAATGTAATTGTGGTAAGAAACATGCGAAATTTCGATCGAAATTTCGTTTTTCGTTGAAAAAGAGTAGACCTCACAGCAAGAATGTCGAAAAGGGTAGCTACACCTCGGAAGCTTTGCTTTTGTTTCCGTCACAGTAGTATTTATGTAGCTGCCTCTTTACATAGCTGCATAGTGGTATTCACATAATTTCACAAATCTAGGTTCTTTCTAGGTTCTTTGTCATCAATTTGTAGAATTCTAGATGACATGCACTATTGATTTGAAATATAATGTTCCCTTTTTGTCTTTAAAGAAAGAGAAACCCGAAAATCTGTGAATTTCAACTTTTCGTTATGTTGATAACGAAGCGTAGAAAAAATCGTATTACATGTTACATAGTGTAGTTGGCCTTTGTGTAAAGTGTGCAGTCTCGTCTGGAGAGGGGTTCTTCCATATCATTGAGTATATAACCAGAAATAGAGACGAAATAAGGGCCATATATTCTTGGCAACACATTAGCGATACAGCTCATATAAATATCAACTCTCGTTTGCACTGAAATATAGACAGGCCAACTACTGACCTATGTGTACGTCTCCGTATATTCCAAAAAATATTCTGTATTTATTGTAACAAAGATAATATCTCTAACAATGCCGTGCTGTTCTATTCGGTAGTGTAGGAAAAACAGCAAAACATCTAATTACTTAACAAACGGAATTACATTTCATCGGTAATTATATATCAAATATGTAATTTTGCAATTTTCGTCTATTATAACAAAGGCCACGTTAACTGGTCGATTTGAAGTGAAACAGTTGACGACACCCATTGACGATACCCGTCAATTGTTTCGAACTCGGGCTAGCCAATCGGAGCGCAGTTGTCACAGTAATGATATGGCAGAATAGTTTTCAAACAAATTAAATGACATTTCGTCTCTATTTCTGGTTATATACTCGATGTTCCATATCTACCACGCTCTGGCCTTTTCGTCACGATGTTTTCTTTCACCGTTAAACTAAGTGATGGTGTCAAAGGAGAATGGTTGTGTTCTGCAGTACTCCTGCTCAGTAGTAGCTTTGTGATGATGTGACCTCCTTCCATCGTCATTCCGCCTTTTTGTCACCTTTTCTCTGGTACCTGGCCACTTGTTTACCAACCTAAATCATGTGCCAATTTTAATACCAATCTAACCTAGTAATATTGTATGACTCGGCCCTTTCGGGGTAAGTCTGTCTCACGTTTTTAGTACTTAAGTAGGGAGTGTTTTATAGCGTTGTACCATGATTGTACCTGTTTTTTATACGTAATTTTGCTGTAAGCCTTCATTTTTTCTTTCGATATTACAGAAATAAATTATGTGGATCGGAGTATTGTATTTTATTGACGTGATCTTTGTCACATTAGCAGTTTACAACCTCTTCAGCCTAATTTTAATTAAAAAAAAAACGACCACTAATACTGAAATACCAAGCCAAAGGATAATCTTAAATTAATATTATGATAGGAATGAAACTATTTTTCCGGATTTAAATCGCGTATATTTGTTTTTTCAAACAAACCGACGTTTCGGGCCCTTTACAGGTCCCATGGTCACGGTTGACATTATGATACATACTTAAATAACTTAAAGTTAATATTATGAATTTTAAATTTTTTTAAGCAGTGACAATAAAAACAATTATTGTGTATCATTCAATAATAATAATTTATTTATTCAATGCTGCTTTCATAGGCTACAGTTACAGTACGCTCTCATGGCGTGTAAAACAAATGGAATTCATTAAATTTTGTGAACATTCTATTTTTTTTTGCTATATTTCTATTACGATTTGTACAGTCGATGCCTTAGTGACCCTCTAGCCGATCTTTTGGTTCTCAGGACCTTCTTAAGCATTCAATAGGAAACAGTAAAAGAATTCCAACGTATTGGTTGTTTGCATTTAGGTAATGTAATTACAGACCAAATTGGCTTAAAAACTTTCTTAAAATGTCATTCACACATGATGCAAAAAGGAAGTTATACGAAATAGTAAATTTTTTTATCGAGGGACCAAAACGAGCCAATGTAATATACCCTTACTAGTTAATCATCCGAGCTTTAGCGAGGTGTCTATTACTCCGAGGGTTTATATTGGTTAGGCTTTTAGTCTTGAGGTGAAAACTTTACTTTTCACTTCGATTGCGAGAAAAAATAAGTCAATTAAGTACGAAAAGATTTTATCGAATACAATATTGTAGTTAAAAATAAATGTACAATTAGAATTATTTTTAATATTATACATTGCGGTCCTTTCGGGGAAAATTAACACGAGTAGTTGCTTGTATCTGGGAATTTGGTATGATGTCTGATGTCGGCTGTAGTGTAAAAGTCGGAGATATTGTTGTTTAAGTTACTCGAAATAAATTACAAATCTGGGCATGTTTTACTCCCTAGGGATTAAATGATACATTTTACTCCCTAGGGAGTAAAACACTTACTCTCTTTTCGTATATGTTTTATAGTAGTCTCTTTAAGTTTTAGTTTTATATTTAAATTCTAAATTTAAATGTTTGTTTTTGGCGCCTTTTTCTTGACTTTAGCCAGTGTTTGTTTTCTGTTTTGCTTTGATAACTACGTGGTGTTTTTCTAATAACTTATTAAAAGCTGTAAGTACATTCTTTTGGCCTTGCTCACTCGTTGTTAGCTTCCACCCTTTACCCTTTCACCCATTGATACAGTCCGCTACAGGGGGATTAGGTTTCTTAGGGTATCGGCTGTACATACGTTTTAATTTGAATCTCTAATGTATTAATAATGACTCTATAGTTAAAGTCAAGGCAAAGTAGGTAGTCCAAAGACTGCATTGTATCTAGTTTTTTGGGTGATGTAGAGGCATAACAATCCCATTAAAACAGGGTATTATATCATGAATCATATTTATTTAACGTATTATAATCTTATCTTATTAAAACTATTGTCCACAATCCAATATGCCACTTATTTACTAATAAATCGAATAGTCCGTTAAACGTAGCAACTTTATATTTTTATAACCTTTTCTCTATTTTGCGATTGTCAAATTTAATATTCTTTAGTTGAAGTCCAGGTTGAATCCGTGCTGAAAAATAAAGACTAATGCTTATAAAAATAATATAAAAAATAAATGTGAGATTCTTCATAACATATCTTTTATTTTTTATAATATTAAGTGATGGGACGAAGAAGTCGTGCGCCTGATGGTAAGATACACGCCTGTCCATTACAGTTATAATATTAATAACCCATGTGCCTGTAATTTCACCATCACCTTTACCCTTCAAAACCGGAACGCAGTAATGCTGACATTACTGCTTGGCGACAGAAATAGGTGGCAGTACTTCCCTGGACAAACTCTTTCACAAGCTACTGCTACTAACTACTAAAGTATCTACGGCATACACTATATGTAATCCTTGCCATCGATCGTGTTGAAAGGATTAGCCAATCCAGGCCCAGACTACTCAATAGTTGCTCAGGACGGACAGGGAAGGAATGCTAAATCGTGCCGGGTGGATTATTTTGTACAGCCCAAGAAGAAGACAAAGAAGAACCTTCGAGATTTAAACGATACAAGATTCACACATATGTATACAACTATACAACATACATACATAAACACATGTTATATAATCAAAAAAGCTATTGTCTTGTGACATCAGGAACTCTGCCGCTCTACCCGCTACTACTAATGCCTTTCAAGCAGTCCGAAGTCCTGGTTCGAATCCGAGATAAAGAAATTTAATTTGAAATTTCCGGTGAAGGAAAACATCTTGACGTCGAAGAAGGTTCACGAACCTCGGAAAACGTGTGAAGGCCCCAACCGCATTGGGCCTGCGTGACGGATTACGGCCCAAGCCTTGTGACGTGTAAATTGGGTTGATGATGATCAGGAACTCTAATTATACGGCGCTCAACAGAGATGATTGGCGACTACTTCACCGACAAAAATCTAGCTCTTATATGTATAAAAAAAAAGAACAGAGACGTTACATTACAGCAACAGAACAAAATAGTTTCAAAAGGCTGCCTTATTATAAATAGTAAATCTTTTCCACCCAGAAGAGGTTACTCTGAGGAGCCCCTTTTAGAGTAAAAATTTATTATACCATATTTGACTCTAATCGAATGACAGCTAAAGGTCTATCCACACATATCCGGGCCGTGCCCGGGCCGTGGCCGGGACGTGGACGGGCCGTGCTCGTCAGGGGCTCAAAAAAATATCGTTGTGTATATTTTGTATGAACTCGTTCACACATGTCCGTGTCCGGGCCGGGGCCGGGATGGGCCCGCAGTTCATACAAAGTAGCCCGCCCCGTCCACGTCCCGGGCATGGCCCGGATATGTGTGGATAGCCCTTGAGGTGGCGAGACAAGAGACGTTAATTCATTTCTTTCGTTTGATACCAAGTGAAGGAAAGAATAAGTCATGCATCTGGTAGTAGACGATATGCCTGTCCATGAAAGTTGCTGTGTCAGTCAGAGGGTTGAATCACAAAGATCTGAGGGGCAATGCCACAGCGCCCATCACCTTGAGACATAAGGTAACAAATCTCATATGCCTATAATTTCCCCAGCACCTTACCTTACCTTTTAAAACTGACGCAGCTAATGCTCACGGTACTGCTTGTCGGTAGAAATAGGTGAGGTGGCAGTGGCCCTGAACGGACTCTTTCAGAAGTAGTTCTACTGCTACTAATACAAATAGTTTGTACTGCCATCCCATATAAATGACCCGGTTTATTTGTAAGGAGTTTATTATTTACCTTTTCAGAGTTTTCAATTAAGCAGTTGAAAACCAACTTCGCGCGGTCGCAACCTTTTTCGCCGTCTGTCACGTCGTCAAGGTTTACTGAACAAAAAAAAGTCGGTGTTTACTAGTTCATATTATTTTCCATCTATATGGACAAACAAATATAAAAGTTTGCTGACAAAATGCATCTTATCGCGTTTTTAGGTTTCGCGATCGTTACACATTGGAAATACTTTTTTTAACATCATGGTGGAAACGTTAGTTTGTTTGAAAAAAAAAAACAAATTAGCATATGTACGCGAATTAAAAATAGTTTCATTACCAAAATGCAGCTTGTTATTCAAAAAGATTTTAGTTATTTTCAGTTGACGTTTGAAGATGCCTTAGGAAGAAACTTACAAACTTTATAAATATGCGCTAGTGAGCCAGTTACTTGACCGGTACCTACGCTGTCAACTCTCTTTTAGACTTTAATGACTAATGAATGACTTTGAAACTTGGAAATTTCATATACTAATAATACCTTTGGAGCAGGTGGAGAGGAAATCTTCAATATTCTTCAATTCTTCTTCATCGCTGAACACTTTCTTGGCTTCTTCTAGAGCACCAGCGTGTGAGAGTTGTCCCTGCTCATCCATCTAAAAGTACATTGGACAGTATTTATTCGTGTACTGCCTAATAACAAAATTGAGTACCAGAGCAACGAAATTCACTTTGGGATACTCCCCGAATACCCAGACCAGAACCAGTTTACAAAAGTTTCCTATATTGGTCTTACCGGTAATCGATCCTGGGACCTCCTCATCCAGCACCCACAGTATAAACCGTTGGGTCACTGAGGTCGTCAAAACTAAAAGCTATTGAAGAATAAATCCAGGAGACGGATAGCATTTTTTTCTTTAATTAGATTACAGCTTCACATGATCACCTTTAAACACAAGCATGACGATTCTCAGAAAGTATTCAGCAATCCTTGAGATAGTGATAGCTAACTACTTACAATGCCAAGGTTCTTAAAGACGCAAGCAGCAAAGCAGCCGGCATTTTCTCCGTCAGGGAATTTCTTGTCTTTGAAGGCTATAATGTCATCAGCAGTTAAGGGGTTGTCATTGAGGCATTCCTTGCTTACTTCCACAAACTTAGACTGGATTTCGGCAGTTTGTTCGTCAGTTATGGCCTGGAATTATTCAAACGTGCACATTTATAAAATGATATAAAGCAAGACGTGCAATAACAAGAATATATTTAGCATCCTGGCTAACCGTTAACAATGTGCACGTAACAACGAAAACGCCATAAAAAGGCCTTTTTATTTATGTTCAACATTTTCAATATTGTTTGTCAAAAACTTTTTAATTTTGGTTTATGACATTTACAAGCGACGTATTAGAAGATGCTTAGTCCGTTGTTTGTCCATGATTGTTTTTATTTGTACCCCAGGTATAATCTCCACAACAGAATTCCGTCGAAGAGATTCATCTAAAAATAAATACTTTGCTGCTATCGAAACGTTGACGTTATTGATCAATATTAACTGACATCATTTAATCGTAACTTACACTGACCCAAGCCTAGTGGCCGCCATTATGGAAATAGAAATAGAATAGAATATTGAGCCGTCTTAATGGGTAGATTTAGCAGCACTGCGCCCTGAATGGCGGGAGATTGTGAATAGGCAAGTCCACGAGTTTGAAGAGCAGCGTAAAGCTGAACTCGATGCTAAACGTGACGAGATAAAGGTCCGCCCACCTGCCATTGACTATAATTACGCAGACGGTGTATACTTACGTGCCCTCAATGTGCACGAGGATTAGTACTCTTTGAGTATATCAGCGCCAACCCAACTAGGAGTCAAAGTGGTCGCTATATCCTAACACGGTCGGGTACATAGACAGAAACTTTTACACATAGCATTGATACTTACAATAGTAGAGTTGACAAGGATTCCAAGGAAGGCGACGAAGAAAACTCTCAAGGTGTACATTTTAAAGAATAATTAATAATGCCTTTGCTACACTATAGAGGTTTCAATGATAATGATGGTAGTATCGAAGCCTCGTAGGATTTTATACTAAACAATGGTGTCGCATAAAATGCCAATATCCTGTATCCTTCGATTAGAACCGTAAGCGATTTGCCAATTTACAGTGACAATTTAAAGAAACAAGGCGTCATCAATTTTTTTGTTTCTGTTTTTAAGGAAAAAAGGTGTACAGTAAATTGTTTATTTAATGGCATGAAGTGTTTGGTACATAAAGTCATCTGTTTGATGTTACATAATACAGGGTTATTTGTAAAATTCTAACAACCTTGCACAACTACATTACAAATAAGCAACAACTTTTATTCTATGACAATTTACAATATAATAAATTTACCAAAAATAAATTTTCAGTTTTTGTTGTAGATATTACCTGACACTGTTTAGATATATTTGGTTGGAAATTCAAACGTGCAAGCGTCCTCCCCGACGGCGCGGACGACCACCAATTTCTTGTGTCTTGCTCTGTATATAACCACGCCACCTTATTTTTTATATTATATATTTTTATTAATATATTTTTCACCCTGTTTTTGTATATTACTACTGACATCTGCCGTTAAGCAGTAATGTCAGCATTACGTGGTTCCGATTTTGAATGGTGCTGGTGAAATAACAGGCACATGGGACTTGTCGACTTATGTCTCAGGGTGACGGGCGCAGAGGCAGTGCCCCTCAGACCTTTGCGATTTAAAGCTCGTGAATGGCACTGCAACTGTTATGAACAGGCGTGTAGCACACATATACACAGCATGCAGAAAACTATAGATTGTGTGATTTTATGGATAAAAAACAATAATAACAATACGAAGAATTTTAATATAGGAAAATGGCTTTAAAATAGGTCAAATGAGCCGTTTTCACCAATGAAGACGAACTTTTGCCGATGTTACAACAACAGACCGCACAATATCTGCAAGGCGGATCAGTGATTCGGAATGTAGGTATTCTTGTAACGCCTAAATGATTTGATTTTAACAAAAAATAAAAATATGCTAGCTTACTTCACTTGTTTTGTATTTTATCAACTGCACTTAGAGGCACCGCGCTTCGTAATAGGACGCATGATAGGCTGTTTTGGGTTACATAATAAAAAATAATAAATAAAAAAACTAGTATAATCATCATTAGCTAGCAGTTGTTAGTGCCTTGTTGCATATAAGCATTCTTTAGAATTATGTGATGCCACTTTTATTTCGCTTACTTACCAAAAGTCCGCCTCCATTACAATAGATTTGGGAAAAATCAGTTCTGCTATTGTCGTCCAATTTTCGGCAAAAATAAAAAAGGTTTGCAAAGGGATATGAAAATTCCCTCATTATAAAAGCTAGCTTCTCTAGCAGCGAGGCAAGAAAATTTTAAAAGCTTCTGTCTACGATGAACCGCTAAAGCACACGGGCATGGGGTCCCAACTCATACAAAATATTTTTAGTACAAAAAAATAATCATAGATGCCGCCATGGATAGCCTGTTGGATATTAAGTAAGCGAAAATGGCAATTTAAGTCATAGTTACGTAATTACAAGTAAAAACTAAAATATTTCATGATAAAAATGAATATTTCCTCTCAATCAACACATTTTTTAAAAGAAAAATACACAACTAATAAACTTTAACACAGCTATTGTTTATCAAGTCAACGCCATCTATGGTCCATACGCGCCGTCAGCTCTATTGATTTAGCTAATGGATCATTATCATTAGATTTGTCATTTAGCTAATGCATTGTCATTTTATTTTGACCTGCAGGCTTATTACCGATCTTTAGCGACCAGTCGTTTTAGCAATAGTTGCACGATTATCGCTGTCAAAACATAAATTCGTATTACGGATCGAACAATTGCGACCAGTCGACTACAGCGCCTCCCGCGAGCAACTAATAAACTAAAACTGCATGAAAATGCTTTGACAGAAAGCGACCGGTTGCTTTTTCGTATTACCGAACCGTAATACCAACTTAGCAATCGCAACTGGTAGCAATCGCGTTGCTATTGTACAATTAACAACCGGTTGCTAAAGTTCGGTAATAAGCCTGCGGGTCACGCTTGATGGCCCTGTTATTAAAAAACATAATACACTTCGCGTTTTGTTCCTCTATTTTGAAACGTTTCTTCAGTTTATTTATTTCTTAATTTTGTTTTATTTATTTTTTATTTTAAAGTTGTTAAATTAAATATCTAACAATATGAATGGTTTTAGTACTTAAAAACGTTTTGATTATTTAATTATTTATTATTTTAAAACGTAGATTTTTTTATTGAATTGAACAAAACGCGCAATCGTTCGTTTACTTGTTTGTTTGTTTTGGAAGCAAAATTTTGCGAATTGACACGAGTCCAGGGGTAAATTGTAATTGTTTGATCATGCTATAGCCACAGACGTAAATTTGAAAATACCAAGACTGGCAGAAGTGCCATGTGATGTCGAGAGTCATTGATAATAAATACCACATATGTCTTACTGAACTACTCTTATTTTATGAATGCCGTAACAGAGTTCACATTATGAGAGTGTGAGCGTGCAACAGTTCACTCTAATGTTTTAAAAAGTTAACTAAATAACACACAATTGGTACGTACTAAAATATATGAAGTTTCTGTTATATAATATATGCCCTAAAATATTATCTTCTTCCTAACTTTAATTTACTGTGATATTTGACTTCAAAAACAAGGGTAAAATATTGCGTCACGCACCGTCTAGATAGTGTACCCAGCTGATATCTTTTACACACATTATTTAATAAAAAGCAATAGTTTAGTAAAAACCAGTAACGTGGTTTTATTTCCGTACACAATATGTGACAGAACTTACTATGTGGTTTTACGTAAGTATATCTACGTAAATTTTAAGACGCAGCAGGCCTAAGTTTAAATCAATTCGACGAATCAATCTAGCTAGTGATAAATAAAAACGCCATCTAGTTACTATGCAGGGTAATAAGCTTTCTACCTCCTACTTTGACGTTGCGTTATAGTCGCCATCTAGTGTACCATAAACGAATCAAAATAGCTCCTGGAAGCTAAAAACTTAGCAGGGACTCATTTTCTTGTATGGGACCGTGTATCTGTATATTCTGTAATCTGTGACACGGGGCTAGAGTCTAGTATGGTCCAACTGAAGCGGAGCTCTTTTTCAATAACATTTATTTGTATGTTATCATTTTTATTGATAAGGACGGTGTGAAGTACAAGTTGCTACTTTCGGTAAGACACGCGCACCCCTAATGGAAGAACAGCAAGGTGGAGTTACGTCAAACATGTTTATTGCTCCATTGGATACAGAAAAATATGACCCACATCCTCTTCAATTCTTGTTGATCTATCTACAATACTAGTCGCTAAATTTACAAGAATTGGAGATGATGTAGGTTATATTTTTCTGTATCTAATGGAGCAATGAACGTTTTTCACATAACTCCACTTATTCTATTCTTCCATGAGGGGTGCGTAGGGTTTACTTAGCCCTGAACGTCATGACGTTCATGATCATGGTCTTTCCATATTTGGGACATATATGAGGATCTACTATCCAGATTTGAAGGCCCCTTATGGCCCGTACTAATATTGAATTGATGTTGCTAAAATAACATAATCATCATAAAATTATATATTTATAATATGTTCCACAGCTAGGTATGGATCTCCTTTAAGGAGAGGGCGGCCGGTTTAAGCAGTAGTGTGCCTGTCATATCGAAGGTAGCAGGGCTAGAGTTCTTAAATACCTAGCAGTATACTGTACTACGTTCTTCCAATTATTATATTACAAGCTTGAATAAAATTTGCTTTGTCTTCTTATTAAATAAAAATTGGACAGTCAAGAGCGCAGCATCTTGAACATTGGGTTTTGGGCTCTTGGTATATAATTGAATTTAATAAAGTGCGAGTATCAACATTATCGTATCGTACTCTTGATTCTATATAAACTTATTAGCACTATTTTTTCGTTGCAAGAGTGTTGCAATTTCAATTCCAATTAAGAAATGTATATTATCTTCATTTTTATTAAATAAGAAGAAGAATAATTGAATAAGTAATAAAAATGTATTACCATAGCTAACCAATGATCCTATACCTCACACTAGTCTCCATCCTTAAGTTTTATTATACACGTATAAAAGATCATTGTAGCTTAAAAATAGATCATTGTAAGTACAAAAAGTTTAAAAAAAAAGTTTCTCTTTGGAATGGAATACTATGTTGATCTCTGCCATATCTCTGTATAGCACAGTGTGAGAAGTCACTGAAAAATTTCCATTTTGAAAAAATCACATTTTGTTATAATTATTAATACAAAGATTAAACACTTGAAAAAAAATCCTTCGATCCGGCTGGATTGAAATCGACGTGTTGTAGCAAACCGTGGCAGACGCTATGCCAACTAAGCCACGGAATTAACCAGCGGAACTCACGATTTTTTCCATGTGCCTGATGATGATGATGATGATGATCTTTGTAACTAGTTCTTAACGTCTTTTTAACCGTAGCGCCATCTATGAGAAATCTATGAAAGTATTTCGTCAGCCAGTTACCTTTACAGCTACGGCTAGAGATGTCGCGATCTTTGTATTAATAATTTCAATAAATTTTAGGGAGTAATTTCGCATAAAAATAATTGAATATCGTGGTGGTGAAACATCTTGACATTCAATAAAACACTTAAATGTCATATTTTTCAGAAAAATAAATATTTTATTCCGGATATTTTTCTAATTTTTTTCCTTTAATATTTGACGTTGATACCTGTCAAAAGTTGAAGATACTGAATGAAAATGAAGTTTATTTTATAATTCATGCTAAATAAAGCTTCAAAACATATTTATAATCAGAAAATGAGCCTTCGAAATAATATTTTTAAATTTTTTCCATTTTGGAATTTTTCCGGAAAAAATTATAATGTACTACGGACATGGCTGTATGTACACAGTTTTCATTACTATTCCCCAAGGATAATTTAAAAAATGATGTGGTTTGTTGACAGCCTTGGCTTGACAGCTGTTGCATGTTTGTCTATTCGAGGGTGATATTTTCGATTATTTTGTGAAGATGGGTCTCTTTGTGGGCTTTATATTTATTTATCTAGGTTTTATATTTTCTCCTCTAAGAGCAGATCAGTGTGTGAAGAAGGGGCCTTGTACATGCGAATTTTCCAATGGCACTGGTTTCGACCTAACGCCTACAGCAAATAATAAGTTTTTTACGGCGCAAATTTATCAATCTAAAATGAATGGAACGCAGCTCGAGTTGTCCACGTATTATTACCACCCGTGCTACGATATACTTCCAAAAATAAACGCGAGTAAACCTACTGACACGTGTGGAGCTCCTTTGTCGGTAAGTTACAAGTAGCTAACTAGAACCAAGGTTCTACTTTATTTTCTAGTTAAGTTGTGTCTAAATTGCACGTTTGACGTCGATAGATTGTAACAGGAAACTCAGTTTCACTTGGAATTTTTTTCATTGTTTTTTTCTGTTTTTTTTATATAATACCAAGTATTAGGACGAACAATTTGTGCCTGGTGTTAAGCGACACGCCTGTGCATAACAGTTGCAGTGCCACTCAGAGCTTTAAATCGCAAATATCTGAGGGGCACTGCCACTGTGTCCGTCACCCTGAGACATAAATTGACAAGCCTCATGTGCTTGTATTGTCACCAGCGCCCTTACCCTTTAAAACAGGTCACAGTAATGCTCACATTACCTCTTGGCTGTAGGAATAGGTAAGGTGCCAGTACTAAAATATATTTGTATAGATGGTGTTACTGCAAATTTTAATACACGTTTCTTAGGCTGCTGGCCTATAATAATTTAAATAAATGACTTTTTTGTATAGTTATTTATAATTGTGGAGACTTGGCCAACTCCAAGGAGTGAAAGCACATGTTACTCCAGGCACTCGTCTATGGTGATGCCTCAGTGGTAAAGACAAAATAAAATAAAAAATACAACTTTTTCTTCACTTTTTGATTTTCTGCTTGAAAGTTTAAGGCTTGTATGTGAATGACCTTATTGTGTAAGGTGGTGCACTGCCAACTGACAGTAATGTTTTCACACAATAACCATGACTAATAGGCAAACACTTAAGATCTTCTTGAGATTTTTTAGGTTTCATGTTTGGCATGCAGGGAAGCAAGAGTGGGCACCATAATTGGACCTTGCTTGAATTTAAAACTGGCCATGATCTGGTACTTGTTGGAGGGGTCGTAGTTAATACATTTATACACTCATGGGCTTTAGACGAATGCTACTTACTTGGTACTTAGTGTAATGGGCTGGTGCCTGCAACTCGACATCAAGGCACCTATTTTGCGTGTAGAGGAATGCTAAATTAAGGTTGAATTATGTTTACAAATTTCATATAAGCCATTGACCACATGTATATTTTGAGCCATGGAGGTTTTAATCTAAATAAAATGTTGATTAAAGTCTTTCTTTTTTCAAATTAAATGTTCTGGCATATGTGGTCAATGGTTTATATGAACATTGTTATTATAATGCAACCATTTTCAGCATTCTTCTAAATATGTCCAAGTGTGTAGATGTGTCCATATAAGTGTTGGAGATTTGGTCAATATTAAATTAAGTTTTATTTTTTACAGATATGTCGAAGCCTAGAAACATTAGTTTTAAATGGTACAGGGATATATCGCTCTGATGGAGGGCGCAATGACTTCATGGGAACTTCTAATGTCTCAGAGTTCTTGCCTGATGGTCGCTCAATTAAATACATGAATGGCCCATCGTAAGTACAATTTACAATTTACGTTTTGTTATAATAGAGCTACAACACCAATTAAATTGAGCAGCCAACTAAGAAGAATGTCAATTTCAACTACAGTAATAGAATTCAGTTAAAGCTGTTGGATATTTTTGCATTTTAACATGAGTAAAATATAATTTACTTATTTTGAATAAATTTTATAAACTAATAAAACATTCAAATGAAAACACAAATGATGTAAAAAAGGTGCCATTTTTATTTCTCATAATCCAAAGATTTGTTGAAAAGGACTTATCCCTACTATGATCATGTGTTGCAAGTTGTAAAAATAGCTATTCCTACTTTCATTTATTATTACTGTAACAAGTTTTGCTGTGGACCATGTTTTATTAGCTGCTCCTGCACTGTAAAACACTATATTATATAATTTAGACTAAACACAATATTTAAAACAAATGAAAAGCACGGCCTGCCTCATTATAGTATAGTTAATATAAATAAATAATCAATGTAAATATCTAACTGAAATAAATAATTTTTTAACAAATAAATAATGAGCATAACAGAGTACGCTGTGTATCCATCATCCACTCAGCTTGTTCTTAACTCACTTTAAGAAAGCATGTGTACTTTGCACGGCATGTAGTAGACGTGTAACTTAATAAAATACAATATCATGTGCGATTTGTCATCATATGATTAATTATATGTACATATTTCAATAAAATAATTTTTATTTAGATGTTATATTTTATTTATTTATGTAGTCAAAGATATTATTTTAGTACATTATTAAATATGAGTCGAATTCCATAATTATTAACTTACTTGAAAATGTAAGTTAAATAAAACCTTTCTAGACCTGTAATGTTGAAAATTCACATTTTTTTCCAATTTTTTTTTGAATCTGTAATTAATATGATTATATTTTCTTTATGCAGCAATTCCCTGGAAACATCGAGGTACGATACATATTATTTTGACTATATTTTTGTTATTAAACAAACTGTTTCTTGTCTGTTCAACTCTCCAGGGATATCTTTGAACTTTATCTCTACAAAATAACTTCTTCACTTGTTAATCTTAAGATCTTACTACTAACTATACAATATAATAGAAATAAATTTAAAATATTTGGGTACAAATTGCATAACCATTGCTCCATTTATTTTCCATGTAACATGTTACAACACAGGCAAAACTCACAAATATCACTTATGCTAACTTATTATTATTTTAAATAATTTTAAGAGTACTTATGAAATACAGAGTACTAAACAAACCGACCTCAAAAGTACGTGGAAATACATATAAATAGGCGCTATTCATAAAAATGAATCTTCATGCGTCAACAGCCACTCTTAGAGGTGGATGATTTTCTTCAAAATTAAATGGGACCACTATGGAGGTACCCTCTTTCCAACAAAAAAAGAATCATGGATACCGGAGTTATCGCGTAACATACATACAAAAAAAAAACATGCAGTCGAATTGAGAACCTCCTCCTTTTTTTGAAGTCGGTTAAAAAGTACTTTAAGTTTGTGAGTTGCGAGAACACAAGCTTGAAATATGTCGCTATTTATTGCCTTACCGTACAGTTACCATACTGGGTTGCCACACAGAGGACCCGGGATCAATACCTGGGCCGGAAGAAATATCCTCATGAATTTGAGTGTGATTTGTGGTTGTCTATGTGTGTTGTCCATGGCACACGCGATACAGGGTTTTCCTAATACGGGGCTATGATTGTATACGTTTTTATCATTATCACTAAAAAAATTATAATTTTTACGTATTGTTACGGGCGCGTGCAGACATTTTCTTGTTTTTCGGTAGAAAAATGAGGCAATATTATACTCTGTCTGAAGTTAGCTTTGATAACACTTTTAACGATTGATCGGTAGTATATTTATTCAAATATATAATCATTACATTTTTACTTGACGTTTGCCATTTTTCTATGGCGTTGATCTTGATGCTCGTGTGCGAAAAATAAGTTTGAAAACCGTTGTTACACAGCCTGTCTGTGCCCATTGTAGCTCCCAAAGGGGTGGACTGATGTCAAAGAGGCTAATTTAATCGGGACGTTTCTTAGCTATATGTGATAAACGTCTGTTCAGCTGTTTAAAGGTTATCAGCCGTTGGCCAGGAAGTGCAGGGATGTTTGAAATTTTTATAAAATGAATATTTTTTGACTTGCAATGACTTGAAATTTGTTATATTGTGGATCAACCAGTGACATTACAATATATGTATAAACCTTGATCTCATGCTGCAATCAGTGGACTACTCTACTCTCGTTCGACATTCCAACCAATTACCGCGTTTTGCGCACTGCATCCGATTCGAATTCGAGAAAATACGAGTATCACTTGTACACTTAGAGATAAAATAATCCCTGTGCGTTTCAGCACGTCATTTCTCGGATTTGGGACTGGAGGGGTCTACTCTAGTTCTCCGTCCGATATCCGTCCGAAACAATTACTGTCAAATAAGTAATACGCAACCAAATTAACAGACAGTGAGAGTTTTAATTTGCTCAAGTGTTACATATTGGACAGTAATTGTTTCGGATGGATGTCGGACGGTGAACGAGATTACAGGGCCACGTAGTGTGCAAACTCTCTTACTGTCAAATGAGCAAATACTTGACTAAATCAAAGGACAATGTCAAGATTGAAGGTTCATTCGCATCATGCGCCTTTTCATTTGCTCAAGTATTACATATTTGGCCGACTGTTATATGACTGTAATTGTTTTGGACGGATGTCGGACGGAAGACGGGAGTCGACCCCCAGGACAGTCTATAGATTACCCAACCCCTCAATTATCAACAGTAGAACCATCGTATATTGTATTTGGGCACATTAAAATGGTCTCACTGAATTGTTAGTTTATAGATGGTGATTTTATTGGCTTTTTGTAGTACTAAATTGTTTTGTATCGGGTTTTTTTTAATTTCACTGTTATTCCCCCAATTTCGACCAATCTATCCATCCATCACTTTGGGTTGTTTGTATTATTGTTTGTGATTACTATCGATCGGAAATCATTTCCATGAACTTTAAGTAAAACCCACAGGGGAGATAATAATTTTCTCTAAAATCCCGTATAATTATAAATAAAAGGCTAAAATGATGTTTTTTAGTTCTTCTTTTATTGTTTTATTTATAACTGACATCGCTGGTAGTAAGTGAAAATATATAATACGGTATTACAAAAACCTATTAATAATACATTTTTTGTACAATCAGATAAATAAATAGGCTTTACTGGATTCAAAATTACACTCACGTTTTCTGAAATGACACTGTCCATAAACCAAAGTTTCACCACAATATATTGTGGTATATTATAGTGGTATATACAAAATGTTCTTTGCGTATTCCGATATCTAGTATATTTACTAATTTTGGCCCTTTAACTTGATAATTAACCCTTTTCGGCCTGCTACTAACTTGAGATAAATATGAATAAAGTCTTTCATTTCTTATTTTTTATCAGTGGATTTCCCTAATCTAAGAACTTGTTAGACGGCTCATATTGTCCGCAGTCAAATTGTATATTCAGAGATTAATAATAAAAAAAAATGTGTAATGAGACCGCAGTTTAAAAACTAATAACCGGGTTTGTAAACTGGTTTGATAGCTGCTAATACAACGTAGCTTCCCAACACTTTCATTTGGTGCACGTTTGTGTGTACATATATTTATAATAGGTTTGTTGGTAGGTCATTGTAATGGATTATAAGATTTCCGACGTGTAGTTTAAGTTATTTTTACATGTAACTATATAGATCTCAATAAACGCTTCAAAGAAAATTCCTTCACTGTAAGATACTGAAATAATACTTTATAAATATATGAACTACTATAACATTTTTTCACAAGTGGTATTTAAGTACACGTGGTATTTAGTGCATTTAGCTCAAAAAACTTTGTATAAATGAAATCGTATTCCTCGCGAAATACTAGAGCCTTTAGTTCGCCTGTTTGTCCGGAGACGCAGCCAAAACCCCAGCTTCTTATTGTATCGATGGCATACACTGTAATGTTTGTCACCGTGGTGAAACGGCCTCTCCACAATCGCGCGCGATTCACGCGCGAAGCCACTAGCTTCGCATCGCGTTCGCAGCTCGTTCCCGATTGTTGTCGGTATTTTGGTCCACAATGAAGGGTTCGCGATGCTTGAAACTTGGCGTGACCGCCACAAGGCTCCACATTCGCGTGCCGATAAGTAAGTGCCGCGGACGGTTGTGTTTATATGTTTATTGTTGACGATTTGAACGTGCTTAAAATGGCCGTGGATGGGTTGTCCCATGAAGTAGAACTAACTTTTTACATTGTTCTAGCAATTCTTTTTAGTAACCGTTTTTTCTTTATGAAAGCATACCTAATTGCAAATCGCAAAGTAATGTCGCAGTAGCAACAGTAACTTCGGCGTCCATCTTCGTCAAGCGCGCGAACTATACTGTGAACCTCTGCGAGTGTGGAACTGTAGCAGTTCATACCGCGATTCGTGCCGTGATTTCGCGCGTGAATCTCGCGCGAGGGTGGAGAGGCCTAAAGGATTTTGCCAATCCGCGTAAGGTGCTTGCTGATTGTCCCAAGGTGCCCCGGACGTACTGGAAAGGAATGATACGTCGTGCGGGAAGGCTCCTTCCGTGCTCTCCGAATTATTGCATTGTATTTTTGTTCTATAAAAATTCTCAGCGACCCATTGCTTAATATTGTTCAGCAAAAAAAAAACTCCACTTCGAGCATAGTAGTTTGTAAACTATTTTTTTTTATTTTACAGATCTACGCAAGTCCTACTAGTGTGCGCTGATACTGAAGATGACCTCCACATATATTCGCTATTGGAACCTAATGCAATTGTAAGTTTTCTTATTCAACATTACACTAATACGATAAACGAGAATGTTTCGTTATTAATTACTCAACGACGACGCGCCGATGCGGCTCAAGGAATTTGAACTAAACGTAGTTACGAACTGTGGCATACCTTTCATTAGCAATTTTACCTACACGTACCAGATTAAATAATTTGAAGTGTAAAAACAAGTTGAAGTCCTACGTAACTGTGCGCCAGAGTTGTCTCCTGTCTTAACACGACTGTTTCGCCTGTCACTTGAGACTGGTGTAGTTCCTAGGTCGTGGAAGTTTGCAAACGTGCAACCTGTGCCAAAAAAAGGAAGCATATCTGACCCTGTTAACTATAGACCTATCTCAGTCACTTCTACACTCTGTAAGACTATGGAACGTGTACTTAACAACCGTCTCCTGTCGTACCTTGAGGACAACGACCTCCTCAGTGATCGCCAGTACGGATTCTGACGAGGGCGATCTGCTGGCGATCTTCTTGTATATGCCTGTCACACTTGAAGCGAGGTTATAGAAAAGCAAGGCGAAGCACTTGCAGTGTCTTTGGACATTTCTAAAGCCTTTGACAGGGTCTGGCACGCAAGCCTTTTAAGCAAGCTTCCCTCTTATGGGCTTCCCAATGACCTTTGCAATTGGATCTCGGGTTTCTTAAGGGGACGTTCGATTCGGGTGACCTTAGAAGGCTACTCTTCCGAACATCGGGCGATAGATGCCTCCTCAGGTTTCCGTTCTGTTTGCAATTCTCTTTCTGATGCATATCAATGATATGTTAATACTAGGTACCTTCGCGTATGCTGATGACAGCACAGTTATGGACAGGTACTTGACCAATGCAAGGGTCAGTGGGGTGATAATCCAGTCTTGTCGAGAGTCCATGGTTAGCCGTTTAGGTAGTGCTAGACAACCACACTTTGGTCACACAGTATAAACACCAGAGCAACGGATTTGCACTACGAGACACCCGAACCACCCACACCAAAAGGGTCTTCTCTCGTTCTCTGTCCTACATCCGTCCAAAACAATTACTGACAAATAAGTAATACTTAAAATTTTTATTGAATTGATATTCAATTTTTTTTTGTGAAATAACGTCACTAGTTTGCTATAATTATTAATACAAAGATGCTGGAAGACGAACGACGAACGAAGATCGTTTCGAATCCGGCCGAATCGAAGGATTTTTTTCTGAGTGTTCGATATTTGTATTAATAATTATAAGTAATACTTTACCAAATTGAAAGACAATGTGTTTTGTGCGTGTTTTTTTAGTGTTTTTGTGCGTAAAAACATACAGATTTACGAGCGATGCACAGGCGGAGGCGGACTGTTACGTAACATAGGAATACTGAAACCCGTTGCTCATCGAACCGAACTTGCAACTAAAAATCCGCGAGTAATCGGGCCCCGATTTTACGAACACCTACCCACAAGTCCAAAATGTGTTACAAATGATGAAGTGTTTTGTTCCCGACTGAAAGACCTTTTATTGGATAATGAATACTACAGTGTAGAGGAATTTCCTTTCAAGAAATTGTAATTATATCTTTAATTTTGGACGTTTGGATTGTAAAAATATTTGAATTTTTATTTTTACAGTTGTAGTTTGTATTTTCCTTTATTTCTTTTAATTATTTTATTTTAATTATTTTGTTAATATATATTAACATTAAAATTATTATTTACCTTAATGACAATCATGTTATCCATTGATATTATATTTCGAATTGTGATATTATGAAATAAATGATTCTATTCTATTCTGTTCTATTCAATGTAAAGTATCAAGCTTCATTCGCATCATGCGCCTTTTAATTTGGTTGAATATGTTAGTAATTGTTTCGGATGGATGTTGGACGGAGAACAGAAGTAGATCCCCTGGACCAATTCAGAAGAGTTAGTTTTTTCGAAAGCCTTTACTTGGGATTCCCTCACCTAGCGGCCATAGCGTTAAACGACTGGGTCACCGCGGCCGTCGATTTGTTGAATCACACTATTTTGTTTTTACTACATTTATACTATATTAATACTACGCTTACTTAGGTCTTTAAGATCTCCACACGAAAATTCTCTTTTTGCCTTCATTGGACGGTATATGCACTTTTTGAATTTCCAGGTCCTTTCATTCTACTCAAGAAATGCGTGTCTCAAGCAAATTGAACCACCCGGTCGGTCATTGGGATCAACACTGTTAATAGTGTTCTTCTCGTGCGTCATTTTCTACCTCGTTCTCGGAGTTTGTACAAAGAAATTCCTAATGGGAGCGACAGGACTCGAAGTCGTGCCAAATCTCGCGTTTTGGACGGACCTACCTAATCTTATTAAGGTGAACCTAATTGTAATGTGTTTTTGTTTATTTCATTTATATATACAGTCCCAGAAATATAATTCGAGCCGCTTTGAACTTTCAGTATCAAATACCCTAAGTTTAAACAATGTTTGATTGTTCAAAAACTTTTTACTATGATTAATTATTGTGTTCTAATTCTTTAAAATAAAAATACAGGTGGCTCGAATTATATGTTTGGGAGTGTATTGTCATCCCGGATATATTTAAATGATTAATACACCGCTTGTAACCAAAAACTGAGCATTTTCAGGTGATGATAATACATAAAAAATTAAATGGGAAAATATATATTTTTTTCTTATGTTTGAGATGTTTGTTGTAGTAAATATAAACAAAACTTTGTGTATATATAGTTGAGATTCTGAGTAACTTAAACAGTTTCATAGATATTAAGTAGAACAATTGTGGTTTAAACGGCAACACTGTCTTAAATTTTGACAGAGGAGCGTAGAAACTAGTTTCAATTGCCACGCTGAACCGAAAATTTTTTCTAATCTTTCAAATGGTAATGTACTAAAATTAAAGTAAATTACTTTGCTTAACGTAAATTACGTTAAATCCTGGTACAACATTAATAAAATTACTAACACAAAGGCAACTACAAACTTTACCACCAAAAATATACCTGACACGTGTTTCGTCTCAGTCTGAGACATCAGAAGTTGTTTGTAGAGATAGATAATTGTACTGTATGTGTGTGCATGTCTTGATAATTGTGAGTGGTGCGTGTGGGTTGGATGTGACCGATTTCAAAGGAGGAGGTTCTCAATTCCACTATTCTCTTTGTATGTATGTATGTATGTATGTTAGGCGATAACGTCATTTGTGAACCGATTTTGATGATTTTTTTTGTTGGAAAGAAGGTATCTCGGTATTGGTCCCTTTTAAATTTGATGAACATATTCCACCTCTAAGGGTGGCAAACTAGGGGATGAATCCGGTTTCCGGTAACCGATTTCATTAAAACTTGGCAAATGGATGTAATTTCACGAACTTTTGAGGTCGGTTTTTTTTTTATTAAAAATTATAGTTATTATAGCTATAATTCTAAAACAGTTATTTACATTTGCAGGACGGTTGGGCGTTCACTATTTCCGGCTTCAAGCTACCACCCCGAGCATCGGGTCACGTGACTTCTCCGGACCCTAACAGCTACGACAGCATATAACATCGGGATCTGTCCGAGGGACAACTCGTTCTCGTCGAGTGAAACCCTATACAACAGCAATTGTGTTAGTATTGTGGTAGGGAGAAATCTGAATATGAATAACTCTGAACTTAAATTAAATTCTTAAATGTGTCAACCTACGGATAATGGTACCTTGTAATGTCAAAACTAAGTTTTAAACTCAAATAATCTTTTCATAGGTACATAAATTCCACTTGAAAACGTCATATTAATTAAACTCTACTTCTCATTCCCCTGAGAATAATGAGCAAGAATCTCTAGGGGTTGCTTTTTATAAATATACTTTTGGATGTAGTAGTCTATTCAATGCAATGTGTAAAGCCTCTACAAATTCATCACATAATGATATTTTTACAAGTAAGTCGATTGTAATTATTTCAATTTAAGATTTGCGTTTCTCCACTATTCAATTTATTGTCGATATTTTGGAAAACACGTTTTGTTTTCTTAATGTAATTAAATCACGAAACAACCTTTTGATGGCCACTTCTCGTATTTTGTGTGTAATGTAATGAATTTATCTACAAATTTTGTTCTAAATAATGGATACGATAATATCTTTACTCATGATGGAGTTAATTTACCATAATAAAAGTTCGTTTGATGTCTTTTATAAATTTGTATAATGTAAAATATATGTATGGCCTACATTTATTTCTCTCGTGAGTTTGGGTGTAATTTCTGGTTGTCTATGTGTATGTCTATGGCACCCGCGATACTGTAGCGAACACTGTAGTGTTTCCCTAGAACGGGGCTATGAGTGTGTGCGCGTTATTATTATTTTAACCAGAAAGCGGTAGTTTCTTATTTTTCTATATGAAAGTTAAGTTGGTGACATTGCACCTTTAAAATATTTTTATACCAAACTTATACTTTGAAGTGTCATCAATAGGACTGCACGCCCTTACTACTATGTCATAATTAAGCTCATAGTCAATTTGTAATGGAACTAAATGGTTTACATATACAGTCACGTATTCCCCTTTTAGAAAACGTGGCTTGAACAATCGTTTATTTGTAATACGGAGAACTCATATTTTGTTTTACAACTTTTAACTTTTTATTTTTGCTAAAGTTGGTAGGTATCATGAGCCAATCACCTTAAATACGACCCGAACTTTTCTTATATCCTGTATATTACATTTGAATTTTCGTTTATAGTAAATAATATTATTACATTTGGATAGTGTGTAAATGTACGTGATATTATATTTAATAATTATTGAAATAGGCATTAGTTTATATGTACGTTCATTTTTATCAGAACGAAAATATTTATAACGGTCTCCTAAAGTACTACCTGTTCTTTTACCGAATATTAGCGACCTTTTATCAGTATCGAATAGTAAGCCTCCACTCTTAAATTTATTATTAAAAAAAATGTAAATCCAATGTATATTCTGTAGATTTGCATTTATTTAAAAAAAACATAATTCAGATTCATCTCTACCTAATTACATTAAAGAAGCAGACAGATGGCTACTGTAGCGTGTCTGAGACGTATTTCCAGCAAGATTGCATTAGTTGCGAAAAATTGTCACGAATTTCGAAACTTATTATGCCTAATAAGCAAAGAAAATGTTTATTAAAAAAGATCACGAACGTGGAACGTTTTCTCAACGAATGTCACATATAAATAAAATTGGCACGTGTGTATCTACACTTTAATATATTATGTATTGTTTTGTTCTGTATTAGGGTGCGTGCAGATCTGGCGAATGTGCTTGTTTGCGAAAGGCTCGCGAGCTGCGCGCGTGCATTACGTAGTGCGATCTGTTCGCGTGCCGTTCGCGTTACGTTCGCGTTCAAAGTCTATGCTTGATTTTTTTTGCATAAGACATGACTATTGAGGCGCACATGCAGATTCACCAGATTTGAACGCATGCTTATATAATAATGTACATGTACGTTCGATTTAAAAGTTTCAATTGCTTTAAAACTAGGCATAATACCCATAAATTGGTCGGGAGTATAGTATTTTTTCACTGTACTCATAAATTATTAAAAAATATACCTTTTTTTGTTCGGGTCACATACGATGCTTGCTATGTTATACGGGCCACGACATTTTTGTTTTAGGTCATCCATTTGAAATTGGTAGGGATCTGACGTCACAAATAAAATCCCCATGTAACAAATAAAACACATCACCTGAGTATATTTCGCTCAAGATTTTATTTTTAGAAACACACAGTTTAAAAAACAACACTTATTAAATACTTAATAGTGTTTCGGGACACACGTGAAAGCTTGACAGACCGCATGCGGCCCGTGGACCGCAGGTTGAGTATGGTCGATCTAAAGTAAACTATTTCGGATCCATGAAAACAATATTTCATGAAAATTTGTGCAATAATTTTATCGCAGTATAAAATAAATTGTTATTTAATAATTGAAGCGATTAATTTCGTCTTAACATAGACATTAATAGATTTATCATGACCGACCGATCGGAAATAACAGCGGCATAATATTTGAATTATTATTACGGTAATAGGAAGTACATTACTCTTTATTAGTTTACATAATCATGCCAGATTTAGTGTGAATTTAATATTTTGTAATTAGTAGTTGTTTTTCATTCTTTACGTAATTTTTATATTCTCTATTATTCTGTTTTATTGTGTGTTGTTAGATTAGTTTTTTAAGTTCTTTTGACTTATATATCTTTTAAACAGAATAATAATATGTTTAGGTAGTTCGCTATATCAAATGGGTGCCTATATGTTTAGCGAAAAATATAGACTAATTAAAAAGTGCTCGTATTTAACATTCTATACGTGACATGGGGTGTCTATTTTAACTGGTACGTACTCTAAATGCAGAAGTGATTTTGTATAAGAAAAATCACCAGTTTTTACAAATCTTAGTGAGCGACCTCACTTTAGCAAAACACGTATCAGCACAGTGCCCCTCCTAAACGTCTCCGTTACGAATGTTGTCACGCTTCAGTGTTAAGCCCAAGCAGCATATATTTAAACACTTTAGTGCATTGGTTCCCAAGTTTTTGGCTCACCGCCGACGTAGGCAAGATAAAAAAATTCAGCTTATCGACTACAACTTGTCACAAAAAACCACAAGGAAAAAAATGTATTTGTACTGTAGTTTATAATAGATTATTCAGATTTTTTTCCCCCCAATTGCTTCCGAGGCCTCTACCGGCCCCTTAGGACTTCAACGCCCACTAGGTGGGGACCACTTTGTGAAACTGTGCTTTGTGAGTACGGAAACGGATTTAAGAATACTTTTATTCCAGCATAGTAACGCTTATAGTTACGCTTAGCAACGCTTATCTTTGAAAGGTATAGGACTTATTCTTAATAATATTTCATCTTTACTTCCTAGCAATCAATAAAATAATTAATACCTACAAATTATAATGCTTCCTGTGGAGTGTAATGGTGTAAAGAAAACTATCCTATGAGCTGATTGCTGTTTTAGTTTTTCGTTACAATATAGAATGTACCTTCAAAAGAGAAACCAATTTTAAATTGAATTTGCCACATATATGAACCCATTTCATATAGTAAACTTCTTTAAAATATCGCTCAAGACCAAGAAATGTGTCAACGTTTTAATGTTTTAGATTGTAATTTATTAACTGACTTCTTTTCAAGGACATATTTAGTACATGAAATTAAACAAGTTTTATTATTGAAATAGTGAAATAAAACAAAGAAACAAGCGTCGAGTAACATTCATTATGTGACAACTTATTGTTATTTTTCATCCTAGAGTCTGCGTTAAAAGTATGGTATCGTATACTAAATATATGTTTAAAAGGATGTCTATAAATAAATTGGTACCTCTCTATATATAAAATACACGACAAAACGGCATCTAACGACCCTTACCCTTAATAATATATATATACAGGGTGTAAATTTGAGACTGGGCAGCAAGGCCAGCTACCTAAATCGTTGTAGTTACAGGATAATGGTTCTATAAGACTTTCCATGAATTTCGAAGATATTTTGATTGGCATTCACAGATTTTGAAAAAATGGTACAGTCAGCAAGATAAAAGGGAATTTTTACATAAAATCTCTTAATAAAATATCTTCAAAATTTTTGCTTTACTTTGCTGCGTCAGATATACTCTATTCCTAGTTCAGTTGACCTGACTGAACTAATGAGATTTTATTTCCTCTATTCCCACTAGTTCAGTTGTCCATCCTCTCTATACTAGTTCTGT
>NW_020654972.1:4766136-4799134 GCF_003589595.1 Hyposmocoma kahamanoa | reverse complement strand
TCCTCTCTATACTAGTTCTGTTGTCCAGTCCAGTTAGTTGATTGAACTATAAAGAATTTCTATCTTGTTTACACAGTTGAAAATAAAACAAGCTTTTTTTGCTAGACAACATTAATTTTTTTTTAATGGCTCTATGTTGGTGGGACGACAAACCAACAGCAAATTACTCGTCGCGCCACCAGCTGGTCTACGATGGTACTATGAATCTGATAGGGTATCAAGCACATAGTTAAATGAAGAACTGAGCAAATGGGAAAAAGATTCTCATTAATTCAGTCAACTGAACTGGACGACTGAACTAGTGAGAATAGAGGTCAGATAGATATATGTTGTACGTTTTCAAGGTCTTGAGTAAAACCGTTTTCCTGTAACTACAACGATTGAGGTAGCTGGTTATTGCTGCCGTCTCATATTTACAGCCTGTATAACCTAGACTTGATACGAAATCTTAATAAATTCAATGTAATTAATTGTACATAATAATATGGTTATAAACATATCTATTTTTAAACAATTTTTAAATGCAAGCAGAATTAATGAGCTTTTCGATAAAAAATGTGACGCTTTATTATGACTTTAAGTAGACCAGCCCCCGTAGCATAGCTACGCATGATAGTCGCGAGGCGAGCGATAAAATTGAAATAAGCGCGCGCAATTGGCTGTCTCAATCAGATCTAATTTAGATAGCCAATGGCGCGTGCTTACTTCAATATTATCGCGCGTATCGCGACTATCTTGCGTTGCCATGCTACGGGGGAAGTTGTTATGAAATTCTCGACAACTGATATCTTGTAATGAAAGCACGACCATTTATATTCAGATTAAATTTATTGAATGCCAGGATGTTTCACTTCCATGATATTCAATTATTTTTTGTAAAATTACTCCACTACTTTTTGAAATTATTAATACATAGATCTAACAATTAGATATATAGATCGAAGATTAAGGCTCTAGACAGACAAACTGCATTTCAACTGCACTCCGACTGCAAGTTTGCAGTTTGAATGCAGTTCAAATGCAGTTGGTTCAACTGCATTTGAATTGCATTCAACCGTTTCGTTGGAACTGCACGCCAACTGCACACCGAATGCAATCGGGCTTCACGGCCCGATTTGCAGTCGGAGCGCAGTTGAAATGCAGTCTGTCTGTCTAGAGCCTTAGAGAACACGAGTACACGTTTCATGGCTCAGTTAGCATAGCGTTTGGCACGGTTTGCTGGAAGACGTTGGTTCGAATCCAGTCGGATCCAAGGATTTTTTGAAGTGTTCGTCGATCGTCGTATTAATAATTATTTATATTCAAAAATACTGGCGGCACTGTTCCAGGGTCCAAAAGAATTTGATCGGCGTTTAATTTTCTCGCTCCAACTATGTGCTAATTTTTCTACATTATTAAAAATTTAAAATACGTATTTCAATATTCTGGCACAAAATTAACTCTTAAGAAGATTATCTAAATGGAATATCTTGAATGAAACGTATGTTTTCTATAATATTCACTAGTCACTTTGCCCATAACAATGCACTTTATATTTAATTTTAGGTACTGGCCTTATTATATTCAGCGGCTAAATTAGCCTCTGCCCTAACACCTGCACGCCGCCATTAGGCTACTAAAATTAATAGTAACGTGATCAGCGTGGCTAATCTCTGGGCCGCAATAATATAATGTATACCGTCGGCGTCGGTACGATAACAAGTCTGTTTCTAGTTTACGTCATATCACATCAACAAAACTCCGCAAGGAGTAAATGCCATAGAACTGTGACAGCATGTCAACCGCGTAGGGTTGGAATTAGTGTGATATTTACGTCGGCGATAGTGTTTGAAACTAATAAGCACCCGATGCGTGAGTTCTTCGGTATCTTTGCAACCGTGCACATTCTAAAGTTTACAACACAATATACGGAGAAACTAGTTTTATTTTTTATTCGTAAAACTGTACCTATGGAAATGCAGGGAATTTTCTTGCAAATAAAAAAAAAAGACTCATAAAGTAGGTGTAATGTTTTTATCGTTTTCAATATTCTTCCTTCATTACGAACATTTTTAGAAACGTGAAATGAATATCAGAGTTGTCCATCTCCATTTTTATCGAGTAGTTTTATTAACAGTAAGGAACAGTTGATTGTTTAATATATACATAATATATCCATACGCATTATCCACATTTGTCTATATGCTAACCCGTAAGTGACTCATGCAAAGGAAATAATTCAAGATCACATTAAAAATTGGGAAACGTCTCATTAAATTACGGCTATCGCCTTAGCACTTTTCTCAGTACTTTTGACAATATTCCCCTATAAACTGTCAACTAATTACCTTTTCACGGCAACATTTAGCCGGAAATACTTATGATAGCAATACCACCGAGTTGTCTTTGATGGTTGTATGGCCATACCACTTCGCCGAAGTAAAAGTAGTACTCAAATTTTCATTGCATGGTCCATATTACGTATGCACTTCTTACACCAAGCCAAGCTACACACCTGAACAGCTTTTAAATTTGTAAAGCATATGTTCGATCGTGTATGGAGTAACTGCTGCCACCTTTGGGACGGCTCTGCCCATTACCAGCTAGCTGCCTCGGACTCGGTGGAGCGAAAAGCAAAGAGACTTATTAACAACAATTCTCTTGTAGGGTCGAAGCTTCAAAATCTCGACCATCGCAGAAAAGTAGCCTGCTTGTCGGTTTTTTATCGGATACGTTTCGGGGACACTCCCCGAAACGCACAGGACAAGCGCAGGATCGTTTTAATTTAGTTCCACCCTCACCGTTCCTCCTTCGGTCGACTAGAAGGTCCGGAGCACTCCATTCTTATGTCGTTGATATTCCACCTATTCGCAATACGCGCTTTGCTTCCTCCTTTATGATGAATACGGCAAAGGAATGGATTGCTCTACCGGCGTCTAAAATTTCCCGAAAAGTACAGTTTGGGACTAATCAAGGCTAGAGTGAATAGGCATTTTTTAGGCAAACGCGTCCCGTCGTCGGTCATATCGTCGCTTAACATCAGGTGAGATTGTGGCCAAGCGTGTATCTTTGATATATTAAAAAAAATTATACTCGAAAATTTCGAAATGGAGAAATGATTATGGCAGCCGAATATAATTAGGCATGTAATGTTTTTGTATTTTTTTATTTATATTTTTCATGTATACGTAATAACGTCGCCGTCTTACGTCGTATTTTATATGAAAACAATGACACTGCAATTACATAATAGTTCATAATAGTTGCGCAATATTATATGTTTAATATATACATTAATGATATCGTGCAATGTAATGTAAAATTAGCAGGCTTTAAAGCACTATAATTTCTTTCTTGTTAAGAAAAGATAAGATTTTTGTTTCATTCATTCTACAGTATATTTTTATACATCGCTGGTATCAAGAAATATTTTTGTAACATTAATAAATTACTGTTGTATTTTTTTTGTAAATTGTGATGATAGTGTGTATACTTCTGATTAAGGTGTATATGTTGTTATAAAACTTTCAATTTAGTATTACCTACTAACGAAATTCGCCCCCTCCTACGTAAAGTATCGTATGTCGAAATTGCCAAGTTTACAGGGGAGCGTTTTAAAGTTTTAAATTCACCGAAATGAGCATAACACGTGACTTTAGCATTTCTCAGTTTTATTCGGCAAAGCTCGTTCTCATACAGAGTGTTATAAAATCCTAGATATCGGTTAGGTGAACAACCACAATTTATTTTATCATTTTCCAATTAATTTTTCCGTGAATTCAAAACTTTAAAACGCCCAAAAAACCCATTTCAGTGAATTCAAAACTTTAAAACGCTCCCCTGTAAACTTGGCAATTTCGATATACGATACTTTACGTAGGACTAGGGTCGAAATAAAGTCAGTGGCAGAACAATGTGTGCGTTCAAACATACAAAAATACCCCTAGATATGATAATAACTCAACCTTAAGTGACTGAATTTAAGGTCCTCTTTCAATTATTTGCTAGACATTTAGGTACATTGAGCTAAAGCATATTCTATCAAGTGGACAGCTACATAAAATTCAACTAATAGAAATGTAATTTATTTTATTCGCAAATGACTCTTAACAAATCCGTTGCGGATTCGAATGATAAGAATTTAAAAAATACGATCATGTGTATTTCGCATGTGAATTCTGTCAGCAGAATTTCAATAATCGATCCCTATGTGTGACAGTTGTGTGTTGTTAATAGATTCAGCATTCAGGCTTTATTTTCCGGAAATCCATGATAATAAAAATGGAAGTAAATTGCTTTGTTACTCCGCGAACTCAGTCGTTCAAAATAGCTACGCTTGTGTTGAATATTTATTTCATACAGTTTATTTTACCACCCTCCCTCCAAATAAAATTAATAAAATAATACATGGACCAACTACAGTCAGAAACACCACCACCTGTTTCGCCTGTTCACGAAGCATCTCAGGGTCTATGACATTGAGCGTATTTTGCACGATTTAACCTTTTTTTTTACGCTGGGTTATGCGTTAAGCATACCATTCGCGTCGGGGGAACAGCGAGCGGTTGTGTGGGACTCCCAGGCGGTAGCCCCTGTACACCCACTAAAACCCCACCGCCATAGATAGACGACTCAGAATCCGCTTACGCGCGCTACTGGGACGTCTCTGCGGATGGCCCATGGCAGGCGGGCCACTTGGTGGTAAGGGTCCCCCGACCCCAGAATACGGCGGGAGAAGAAGGTGGGCGTACTGTCTCCTTCGTCTCCCCGGCCGCCGTCTTCTGAGCGGGTGAGCGAGGGGTCGTCCTCTCTAAGCCGCTCCGAGGCGTCTTGCGAAATTACGCTCTCGCAAAAGGAGACCATTGCCTCCCAGCACCTCTCGCTGCCGAACATTGCGCTCACGGTAATTGGCAGCGAGAGACTTCCTCCTACTAAGGCAGGCAGGGAGTGCCGCTGAGGGCCCCAAGCTGTACACTCTGCCAGGGCGTGGCGCGCCGCAGTCGTGGCAGACGGAAGCTGCCTCTCTTCCTGCTACGCAATGCAGATACTCACCGAAGCAACTGCACGATTTAACCTTGACTAAACTTTAACCGTGTAGCAAATTAGTTTTAATTTATATATATATATAATTAGTGACCTGACCAGACTACTCTATTGTATGTAGTTTCTTTACTTCCTCTACGGTTTGAATTCTCAGATTATTTTGACGCTGACTCTACGTAATTGTAAGAACGTACATATTTTTGTGTTGACAAAGGCGTAAATTGTTTGTATCGAGTGATGTGAATCTCATTAAATGAATAAAGGCTGGCAATTTAAGGATCATTTTGGACACTTTGTTCTCTGTCTTATTTCAAAGGCATGTTTATTATTTTAGTATTCGAGTATGTTGTATATTTTACATAATATTTCACAATAACGTTTAGTATATTAATATTTAAATAATAAAAAATAAAACTAACACTAATTCCATAAATGTTAAATTTAAATTTAGAATTGCATATTTGGGACGACGCCATCTTGCGGAAGTCTAAGGATTTTTTCCGTTCTACGTAACGTACGGACAACGACACATTTTTGTTCGAAAATCGCCTCCAGTTCAACGGAACAAGATACGTCAATGTGTAGCTTGATGTGCTGGCGTGTGTACATTATTAAAAGTGAACCACCTTTTAAAGTTCGTTAAATTGTCAGCTGTAAATAAAGTTCGGTAATTTTTTTTTTGAGATTCTACTCCAATTTAAAGTTTTCATAACATTTTCATAATACGTACGTAATAAGCAACAATATATTAGTAAACATATTTTAAACCATGTTTTAGATACATTTTCTTATGTCATTTCTAAGGATATTATTACGAATAAAAGCATGATATCACTTTAAAACACTTTTATTAGGCCTATATTGCAACTTAATGAATTAATTTTATTTCCTTCTATCTTCGTACTTCTTGGAGACTACGTGGAGCTTGTGGTATCCTATTTAGTTACATCATAATGTTGAAGCCCATCTAGAATAATAAAATATTATAACTTTTACTTATTTCTTTTGTTATATTATTGTGTTTAAATTTTTTATGGCATTCGAACAGGCAGGCTGGCAGGCACTGCTGATGGTGAGTGACCGTGGTCACTGCTGATTCTATTTAACAATATTTTAAAAACGCAGTACTACACCCACATTACGCCAAGCAGTAATGTGTCTGTAGTACTGTGTTCTAGTTTTATAGGGTAAGGGTGTTGGTGAAATTGCAGTCATAAGGGATTTGTCCACTTATGTCTCAGGGTGATGAGCGCGGTGGCAGTGCCCCTCTGATCTTTGCGATTGAAAGCTCTGAGTGGAACTGTAACTGTTATGGACAGGCGTGTAGCTTACCATCAGGCGCACGACTTGTCCGTCTCGTCGATTGCTATTGCTTTTAAAAAAATGAGCAGCAAGTGTGTGGAAAAGAATACCTATATCCCTGAAACTTTACTTTTGTTTCCGTCATACTGGTATTTACATAGCTACATAGTGGTATTTATATAATCTCGCAAATCTATACATTTGTAGGTTCTTGTTCTTTATCATCAGTTTCTAGAAGTTTGGTTGAAATATACTACAGATTTCCAATAATAATGTTCCCATTTTGTTTTTAAATAATGAAACCAGAAAATTTGTACGTTTTCTGTATGGTATGCAATTTCAAAGCAAAGTTTTTACAGGTAAAAAAGTTTTTTCTCGTTTTTATGTTACAACCAATTAGAAAAATTGTGTTAAATGGTATTATAACGTTTAATTTCTTTTGATCTTATTAATCGTGTACAAAACATTCTTCCCTGTGTGACAGAGACCCCATGGTAAACAAAAAAAAGGTAGTAGGTACCTAAAACCTCCTGTGCCCTTAGAAGCTAGGAGGTTAATGTGTAACCACACACGGCGACATTTAGTAGCGATTCAAACGCGATGCAGTCGCTAATCGTCTACATTTGAAGGACATTCATTATCCTGCATTGCAGGCCACCTTGCCGTCCGCCGCGTAATGCAGGATTATAAATGTAGTCGCAGCGTGCAAGCCATCCTGCAATCTATGATGTCCATATGCAGGATAATGTGTGAGCAGTCTCCTGCCGGCGTGGTGGACTGCCATGCAGGTGGTGAATGGGCTGTTTAACACAAGCGCGCGATTTTAAGCAGCGATGCAAACACGATGCAAGCGCGCGCCTGAATCGCGCTGAATGCGCGTTTGTATCGATGTAGTCGCGCTTTTGTATCGATGCAAGCGCCTATAAATTGCAAGTGTAGCGTTGCGATCGCGCGTTCGAAAAATCGCCGTGTGTGACCACTTTAAAAGCGATATTTTGTTTTTAATGTATTATGGTCACAATTGAAGAATAATTGGACATAGTTATGCAAATTAGAATCAACCCACAAAATGTCACTTTCGAGATAATTAAATTTTTGTAAAAACAGTGTGAAAAAATAAATAGGTAAGTTATTTGAGACAAACAGCGTGAGTGATGTGTAGCATTGAGACTGGTATAGGGAAACTTACATAATACACCAATAAATAGAAAAATTATGTATCTTTTTATTTAGTTAACGAGATCCATGTTCTAGTTTTCGTAATGAAAACGCTAAAGATCTACAGTAATTCAGTACATGTGACATGGATCCATTTAGTATATTTAAAAAAAATACATCATATGAACTTAAGCAGCATGATTCTTTTTAGCTGTTAAAAAGTTACTTATTTAGGGTTGGGACCCTGAAGGACTTTTATTTTCTCCGTTTTGGCTTGGTTTATTGCCAGGAGCTTTTGTGAGTGGGTAAAGGACACGCCTGGTGTTCTACCTGAATACATAACTCAATTTCACTCGAGGTGTGGGTTGGTTCTTGTTTGCATAACAAAGTTCAATTTTTCTAATAGAAAAGTTACCTGAGGCGCCTTCTCAGTCAAGCATTTGGTAAGTAATTCTGCTCTTTGACATCCCTTTTCGCCGTCTGCGACAGTTGCATCGTTTACTGTAAATTATAATGTCAATATTTATTTGTACATTCTAATAAAAAAATTAAGTGGCATCATAAATGATTACTGCTTATTTATTTCTTCGAGAGTTTATCGTATTTGATTATAAACGGATAGACAGTGGGATATTCACACGAAATATTTTTATTCGTCTAAAAGACTGGTACCCGCAGTGTACATATAGCAGTCACATTGAGAACACGTCTGTGATGGACCCACGCTTTGTTGCACTTGTATACTGGTATAGAAGACTCCCAAAGGTTTCGCCCTGGATGTAACAAGGTATTGGATTCATCTTATAAATCAAGAAGCAGTTCGTACAAACACATCTTTGAAAAATTGTACGAAAATGTAAAAAGATAAAAAAATGTTTTTCAATTACTGTCGGATGCCCTTAAATAGTTTGGACAATTTGTTAAAACGTTTGGAGAACTCGAGTTTACATTAAATAAATACGGTTTGGTTCGGTTGATAGTCTGTAAAAACGTGTGATATTGCGACGTGTGAAAGAGATGGTGTATTACTGCGACAATACTATGCGCTACTGCAAACCAGTTCATTCGGTTTGCTTGACAAGTCTGGCGCTTGTTCGATAAACGTATTTAGCTGTGTGCGTTTTTTGCAGCACAAACACCGTGTGAACGGTTCTGTGTATAATGTATTCGGTAAGATTTATACTGAAGAAACGTGGAACGGCGCGTTAACCGATAATTCCTAGTTAGTGTGAGAATTAGTGAGAAGTTTCCGAAATTGATGCACTAAGTTTGTTGTTTGTTTGATTAGAGCAGTGGTTTCCGGATTTACCTTAAAAAACCCCCCTTACCATAAAAAAACAACTTTGTCATGAACCTCCAAGTAAATTATCTTTTACGATATCCAATTAAAAGTTCTAAAACTACGCATGATCGATTCCGTCGCTTTAGAAACTTTCAATCTTGCGGCGCCAGTGCAATTCTTCAATCACCCTTAAAATATTTTTCACTTCCCACACAGTCCCCTTGGTTCATCTCATACACCTCCAGTAGGGCTAATGCGACAAGACACGACTTCTATATCGGACTCATGCAAGTAAGCACGACAGGGTGCGACTTATGTGTCGCTCTCGCGCAAATCGCACCCTGTCGTGCTAGCCTACTAAGGTCCGTATGGACGACACTGGGAAACTTGGGGTTAGTGTGTAATTACGGGCTGGAAAAATCAATGCTTACCTGTTTTACATTCGTCAAAGAGTTTCTTTGATTTATCAATGAATTCTGCGTTGCCGATATGTTCTTTTTCCGCAAATGCGTCCGCACTGGCCACATCGAACATGCCCTTGTCGTTCATCTAAATATTAATTGGACGTTTATGTTACTTATTCTACTACGGCAAAGGAAAAAGGAATATTCCCACTTTAAAGTGAAGGAAAATACGTCTATCATAAACTAACATGCTGGTGGTTTTCAAAATATGTCGAATGTGAAAAGCATTAGGCACTACTGATAAAAAAAATAGGAATAGGTAGTTCTCCATTGGGACAGCAAAAATGAAAAGAAGCCTTAAATCTTTTTTAGATGATTGGGAAAATGTAGGTACCTTACAATTTCAAGTACTTTATTGAAAATAGAACTTTATAACCACGGTGAATGTGAAATTTAAATAAATGTTGTGACCTACACGGTAAAGCGATAAAAGATATTGAATTCTTTTACCCATGCAGCTTTTTTGTAAACGCAAGCCAACAGACATTTGGCATTCTCGCTGTCTGGGACATTGTGCGCGTGGAGTTGAGTCATTTCTTCTACCGTGATTTCATAGTCTTTGTTGCACTCCATGCCGAGGCTCACGAACCAGGACCGGATTTCATCTTCCGTCCTCGCCTTAGAAAATAAAGCTGTCACGTGAAATGCGCTGGGGATGTCTGAGTCTGGCCCTGTACTGTCGTTCTCCGTTCGATTCGTCATAAACAATTACTTCAAATAAGTAATATTCAACCAAATTAAAAAACTCATGATGCGAATGAAGCTTCATACTTGACATTGTCTTTATAATTTGGTCGAATATTATTTATTTGATGTTAATTGTTTCGGACGGAGAGCGAGAGTAGACCCCCAGATATTACGCGCTTGCAAGCTTAGCACGAGTGCAAAGACAAAGTGTTCTCCAAATTATTTGACGTCTTTGGTCTAACGGTTTGCACTCCGGGCG
Organism: Hyposmocoma kahamanoa; assembly: GCF_003589595.1. Taxonomy (NCBI): domain Eukaryota; kingdom Metazoa; phylum Arthropoda; class Insecta; order Lepidoptera; family Cosmopterigidae; genus Hyposmocoma; species Hyposmocoma kahamanoa. Next base: position 4,788,960 of record NW_020654972.1, on the reverse strand, counting down.
CTGGACGAGGAGGTCCCAGTTTCGAAGAATTTAGGAAATTAACTGTTCTAAACCGGTTCTGGGCTTCGTGTTCCAAGTAGTTCGTAGTAGTTAGTAGAATTCCCTTGTTCTGGTATAGTATAGGGAATTCGCTAGGTTAAAACAAGGTAATTGGCGTGGCTGAAAATGATGTCACGCGAATTTCCGCCATGTGCATGACCATCTTAAACATTAAGGCTGAATTACATTGCCGTGAAACGGTAGATATAGAACGGAATCCGCGAGAATGTTCGAGAATGTTCGCGACTGCGCCTCAAGGCGTAGGTAGTATCTACTCGTAGTAGGTAGTATATACTCGTAGTAGGTGTTCAGTTGTTTAGTGTCGGTCTTTTACATGATAAGTATGGTGGATTTGGGTATTGCTTTTATTTCGTTTATTTGTGAAGCAGAACAGGAAGCAGAGCAAGGGAAGAAGCCTAATGCTTTTAGAAGGTACATGTCATCTTCTTCCTAAATTGAAAACTTAGATACCTATTTACTTACGTAAGCGACACTAAGCAAAGAGTAACTTAATATAAATTTGAGCACAACAGACATATTCACTGTAACGTACGAGCTCCGTCGAATAATAATTCAATGTTAGTATTTTTTTCCTTTTATATTATTTTTGTATAAATTCACTGGTATTTAGCATTTATCTTGCAAATCTATCATTTGCTCAGTTTTTTGATATCGTTGTTAATGACCGTAACTATATTAGTTCCGAATAGCGGAACACATTTTTACATGCTTGTACGTGTATACAATATTCACCCATAAGTGATTTTGAAGGACAATCTCCAAATCGTATCAAATTATGGTCTTTTTGTAAAAAAACATAATGTTTATACAAAAAAAAAGGCGACAAAAGAAGGGACTGGATTACCTACAATCTCAACGTGCAAACAAAAGCGTTTTGATATCGGGACGGCTTCAGCTTTGCTTATAGGGGAGACCGGGGCTGGTAGTTCCCGGGGTAAGTTGTTCTCACAGCAATAACTTTGCAGGAAAATATGTAGCAATACATGTGAAGCGCGTTGTTAAAGCGTCAGGTGATGCGTCTTGCCGGCAACCATTTCAGTAACTCCGGCGACGACGTGTGGCTATGTGAGTGGAGCTGTTAAAATATCACGTACCTAAGTAATTCTTTTTCTTGTTTAATTTTTTTGGTCTGTCTTTGTTTATTATGGGCCGATTCATACGTAACTTTTCTAAATTGTAGTAACATTAGTAAGGAATCTTATTGTTTGAGTATTTTTTGATTGATTCTTTTACTTTGCCGGTATGTCAGTCTTCGTATGAAAACGTAATTTGGGGCTATAAGTTCCTCTCTTGAGGGGCTGGTTGTTCCTAGGAACAATTTCCCCAATTGACCTGCAATCATACTTAAAATTTTTATGACCATTTTTCTTTGTTTTAAGGATGCCAAACTACAAACGGGCTCATGTCATATATTTAGACAAGATGATAGAGTCACTTATGTGTGTCTCAACTGTGATTCAGATGAAGAAATGAGCGATGAAAAACATTACATGCGTACAATTATAAAATAAGTGGTTTCATCTAAGAAAATCTTTGTTATTCTGTCATAATCTAGGCGAAACAATTTGCCTCAATGGCGGAACAAGGGGCCCCAAGGCGGGGCTGAATGTTCCGCTCCGAAATTTGTCAATAATTTGCCTCTGTGAAAAAGACTATTGAGATATTAGTAGAAGTGACTATACTATTACAAAAAGCGATGAACATTTGTTCAACATTTCCACATGTTGAAAATCAAATCCTTCATTTTCAGTATAAAACTGCAAGTTATTTGAAAATCGGAACGTTCAGCTCCGCTCTCCCCTACTATATGTCCTAATTTAGGTACAGTAGCGTGTAGAGCTGGCTACTTTTTTATTTTTAGAATTGTATAAAAAATAGAAGGTTGTTGTCAAATGAACATCGAGAGAGTTCTGGACAAATCTTCAAACCGAACGCTCACAGTAAATCTTTAATTATGAATATATTCCTCGTTTATTATTAAATAGTACCTCTCTCTACGCTACAACCACGGCTACGCTCCCACAGTACAGTACCTCCATCCTGATGTGCTCTACATCCTGATTATATTGAATGTTCTAATGCAATGTATACGTGCTAAGCTACCTTAGGCTTTACGCATTATACTTTTTAATTCCTTTGGTTGGGTTGTTCACCTACATTGGATTTAGTGTTTATAGAGGTAAATTTATCGTTATTGCCATTATTTTTATCAGTTTTATTTGTTATAATATTCAATTACCTCTATCTGTACAGGGTGTAATCGTTAAGTGTGCCCAGGCGATTATTCCATAAATATAAGAAATATCAAAAAAGCTTTAAACTAATATCGAAAATACGTTACCTAATGAATAAATCGACATCAATAACGTTTTAAAAATAAAACTAGAAATATCCAAAATTTTAACATTAAACGCTCCCATACATTTAATATGACAATCGTAGAGAGACTTTTCCTACTGTAAGAGGAACAATAAGTTAACAGATGACAAAACTGATTCAATTATAGTAATAAAAGTTCTTTTAATTGAATAAAAATAGAATGCCATAGTTAATTATTTGGTCAAGCGTGTGTTGTCCTTAAAAATGAATAAAATTTGTCAATTTTTTTTAGTGTTGATCGACTCAGTTTCATGTAAGAAATATGTTTTTGTATGGGACGAAAAAAATCGGGATAGCTGAAGTTTGACAAATTTAATCAAATGTTTTTTATACAAAATCTCATTTTATTTGTCAGACGATATTCTTGTTGCACTGGTTCAAGGCGCAGCAGTGCATGATTTTAGATAGAATTTAGTTTTTTAAGTAGCTAAATAAAACTTCCAAAGACACAGAGCATTGGAGGATTTTGAGGAGACCTTTGCCTAGCAGTGGGACACAATAGGTTAATAAGAAAAAAAAACCAATTATAAAAGCATATCGCTATTACATTTTCTAGGTAACAATGAATTGCGCGTATTCACGTACATAAGTAATTACTACGCAGGTGCACTATTCTGCAACGGAAGTGTGACAGGAAAAAACTTAATCGTCATATAACAATTTGCTTGTTGTTTATATTCTTGGATGTAATTAATGTTTAGTACAAAATCTACACTATTATCATAAACTATGCGAGGAATACATAAGTGGATGATAAATAAATATTTTCTGGAATAGAAATATACACCTAGTTCTTGAAGCACTCTTAAGACCTTGTCCAGAATTCGTCGCGAATCGTCCCCACGCGAATTGATACGCATATCCACGTCGGTCGGCGAGGTATACCTCGCCGTTGACGTTCAACTATAGTTAAACGCTTAAACGCTCGTGTACACGATGCCGCCGCCGTGTCGACACCGTCCCGCCACCGCGCCTCTATGCTGTGTATACGTTCACCACCGCGCCACCGCCGATTGATTTTATCCCATAACACTTCTCTGTCCTCCACCAAAGTTATGAACGTTTCGTAATCAAAATTTTCCATGATAGATTACTAAAAAGTTAAGTGGGTAGGTAAGTGCGCATACGATGGCGGCCGGTAATGGAATAAACAAAACTAAATATTGGCGAATGGTGCCGCGGCGGTGGCGCGGTGACGGCGGCATCGTGTACATGAGCGCTAAATGTCATCTCCATAAGCATCGCGCGAGTTTATTGCACGCTGACACTCGACTCACGCGCATAAAGCACGTGGCTCGCGCGAGTCGTGATACTAGAAACTCTTTGGTTACGTTCTGTTTACGGGCGAACTTCAGAGCGAGTGCACGTATGAAGGGAAAAGGAGCGATTTTGATACAGAAATGTTTATAGATAAAATAGAAAAAGGATCGACATTATGGGATATGAAATCTTTTGATTAAACGTAATCATTTTTGTAAAATGAACACACACACATACATTTTTGAGATAACGTAATCATTTTTGTTCACTGCAATAAACACTGACCTTGCGATTGGAATGCGTAGGTGCAGTACGATCCGCAACATAAATCCAGTGCCTAATGAGTTAAACAGATGTTACGAAAGGGTATGAGCGTATTTCGTAATGATAATTGTTGATAATAAACGAATTTATCAAATTATTAAAAATATAGGCTCCCCATACAAATTCCTTCATTAGATAGAAAGTTATTTGTTATCAGAAATGTAGTAATAAAAGCGTAGTTTGTAATAAAAGTTTGTAATAAAAAAAACTATCATTTATGTTAGAAGAAAATATGTCAATAATTATTTTATTAGGGGAAGAAGAAAATTTCCGGGTTTTCATTGTAAATACACTTTGTAGTATGAAACGATGCCTCGCAGATGTCCTTGTACGAGTCCGCTGAAATTGAATACAAATAATACAAGAATTATAAACATTTTGAACATGCAAATGTGATTTTAAGTAGGGGTAATGTATTTTTTATGATACATACCTACGTTGAAGTGATTATGTACTTATTTACTATTTGTATAGGCAGATATTGTTATATGTAGTTTTGTAGGTGTTTCAACATGGACGTGGTTATCGGTTAGGAATATAGTTTTTTCTTTCATTTTTCATTTCATTTTATCAAACAAAATAATGATGTCGTACATGCATGTATTTTCTAGAGGAGGAAATAATGATTAAAAGCAATGAAAACTTTTTTTATGATACTAAGAGACGGGACGAGCAAATCGTGCGCCTGGTGATAAGCGACACACCTGTCCATAATAGTTGCAGTGTCATTCAGAGCTTTCAATCACAAACATCTGAGAGGCACTGCCACAGCCTGAGACATAAGTTGACAAGTCCCACGCTTATGTAATTTCACTAGCACCCTTACTCTTAAAGAGACCGAACGCGGTAATTCTCATATTCTTGCTTGGCGGCAGAGATATGTAGGTAAGGTGGCAGTACTTCTCTGGACGAACTCTTTCTCAATCCGCTCGCAATTGCTACTAAAATCTCTACTACTACTACTAAAAACTCTAGCGCTGTATTGCTTCTAAGTTACTAAGTCTATTACTGAATTCGCGCTCTTGGTGAAATAAGGCCAAATCTGCAAAATGACCACTTTTCAGGAGAGAAGGTTAAAAATTCTTCAAACCAAATTAGTCGATTAAAAATGAAACTTTTGTATGCTTAAATAGGAGACTTATAAAATTTCACATAATTATACATGATTTGTGTCATGCTGTCCGTATTATTTTTATAACTTTCATAAGATAATCACTTTTGTCGTATGACTATTAGAGTTATTGCAAAAGGGGATATAAAAAATTTGCATGCACGGAATTTGAACGAGTTGAATGCATTCTCATTGATCGGTTTAAGTATAAAATAAGTACATCCACAAAGTCTACGGATGCCAATGCTTTCCTGAGGGTCGAGCGGTTGGGGTCCCGCCACAATGTGATTTTTAATTCATTTGTGGTGCGAGTACCAACTCTACATCTGTTGACCTTCAAGTTGCGCCACACGTCGCAGTTCATACGTGTAAATAAATAAATACATTCTTATATTGTATTGTACGTACAGTGTTGTATGTATGTATTGTATGTTAGTCTTTAAGGTATATATTATATGGGTCAAGTAGCCAGAAATGAATAAAATTAAAAAATTCAAATCTTCTTTAATATTGTTTTTATTTAACTCTACCTTTTTCTTTTTTTATGGCAAGACACAGCCCAAGTCCAATGTGTAAAATGCCCAACGTCGTGTTGGCTATACCTGACATTTTTTATTGTATATATCGCTATGCGCTCTTGGAAATAAATATTATTGAAAGCAGACTCCGGTCGTGTTAATTAACAACTTTATCGATGCTGTTTTAAAAAAAAATTAAATCCACTCACAAAGACTTAAGAAAAATGTAATAATAAAAAAGAGATGTAAATTTTCCATAATATTGGTAGCTACCCATAGGCCCATAGTCCGTGATTTCACAGGCCGCGCCCCGTAAACCTGAAGTTATGTACACACGGCGGATCTGACGCGACCTTGCAGGTGAGTACGGTACGGGCGGTATTCATGACTCCACGAGCTGTGGGAAGCCAGCTTTAGAATGACTGGCACAGGCTGCGCCGCAAGAGCTCCATTTTTAATTTTGGGACTTTTGTCACATGCCATTTCTTTCAGTCATTTTGTAAGTAATTTATTAAATACCTTGAAATAAAATTCTCAAACACGTATACGGTACCATTTTTGTGTAATTATTAGGTACTTTATTTTACTCGAAGTACTCACTATTATAAATTAAATGAGAAAATACCTATATTTATATACTTAACCTATTTCAAAGACTTGCACATTAAAAGAATTTTTTTATTATAATGTACATATTTGTTGACTGAAGAAAAAGGTTTATCTCACCTTTAGATCACTGCTTCTTTGGTTTACAGCTCCTCGTGAATTTGTTCGGGCAGTGAAGTACTGCCACTTTACTATCTCTGCCGCCAAGCGGTAATGTGAGGATTACTGCGATCCGGTTTTGAAAGATAAGAGTGCTGGTGAAATTACAGGCACATGGAACTTGTCAACTTGTCTCAGGGTGACGGGAACAGTGGCAATGCGACTCAGATCTTTGCGATTTAAAGCTCTGAATGGCACTGCAACTGCTATGGACAGCGTGTCGTTTACCACCAAGCGCACGACTTGTTCGTTCAGCACTTGGCATCATATAAAAAATCTAATTCTAAAAAACGAAGTATTGGTCTGACACACACACGTACTTCAGCTTATGATGATCCATTTTTTGTGCATTTTGAGATTGAAACGTTGAGTACAAGGGCTACAAACGAAACTCGCCTCTCAATTTTTTGCTTAGCTTTCAATTCACCTTGATGTTTAAGGTTTCGATGATCAGAATGCTGGCAGCTACTTCCGCCAAGGAATACGTATACTGTATGAGGTTTTTTTGCACTAAATCTATCGTTTTAGAATAATGTTTAGAAGAGAAAATAGTACTTACGAACTTTCTTGCAAGCAGTGAGCGCTTTCTTGGCTGGTTCTTTTATCTCATCAGGCAACAGTAAATCGATTTGCTTCATAGCGGCTTCGTAACTAAGCTTGCCGTTTTTCATCTAAACAATAATTACAATTGTTCTTAATTTAAATGATGCCTGAAAACCTACCTCAATAATTTTTAAGTATACTCACGGTATTAGCCATTTTCATAACACAAGCCATGTAGCACATTACTTCTTTCTCTTCAATAAACGTTCCTTCTGATATTTTGTCTACCTTCTCTGAAAATAAAGCGTAAACAACGTTAATGTACCTGTAAACTAAAGTTCAATTTTCATTCCTGTGGTAATTGAAATGTACATAGCATAATTAACTATATATCAAATACGTAACGTACGAACTAGATACGATACGGTTGCAAATTCCATAGAGTGCTAGAGAATTTTCCGGAAGACGCGCGAGCTGTTGTTTGGCTCATATACAATTGTCACAAAGCTCATTACGCTATGCGCTATTTCGTCCAAAAATTCGCTTCCAGTCCGTACCGTGGTAATGTAAATAGAGCTCTAGTGTGTTCGAACGATAAAAAGGCAGTCAAAGATTACAAAATATTTATAAGAACGAACTGTATCTAAATTATTTTTCTGAAACTTCACCAACTATTATGTCTGTGGTTTTACTCCAAAAGGTGTAATTACTTAGTTATGTCATTATTGATTGGGATATGGCAAGTAAGTATCTTTGAATAAAATATTTTGTTTGAATTATAAGTGTCCAGGAATAATGTGATCGTCACTGATTTAAACATTTGCTCTTGAACTTTATTACAAGGGTTCCCAAGTTTGAGATCAGGTTGTCTGACACAATAATACTTAATACTTATAAATAAAATAATTGTATATAGGAAATGAAACAATTTTTTTGGATCTAAACCGCGAATATTTGTATTTTTGGAACAAACAACCATTTCGGGCCCTTTATAGGTCCCATGGTCAAGGCCTGTAAAAGGACCGAAACGTTGCCGTTGGTTTGTTTGAAAAAAACAAATGTAGGTACGCGATTTAAATCCGAAAAAATAGTTTCATTTCCTTTGTGTAACAATCGCGAAAACCTAAGAACTCGAGATATATATACATATGTATATCTCGAGTTTTTTGCATTTTGACAATATTTATTATATATATATGTATACACATATATATATAATAAATATTGTCAAAATGCAACGATATCCAATAAAAAGTAAAATTGCAATTTTTTCTTCAAGTGTGTAGTATAAAAAAATATCTTTTTGTTTGTAACACTTACCCTCTTCAACGTTATTTTTTGGCAAACAAGTTTTTCTCATCATCTTTCCGGTTTGCTTGATCTGTTTCATCGTCATCTGTGAACAAATAAAATGAAGACAAATTAAATTTGTTTCAATTTCAATTAGAGTAGACTCAGCACCAAAAACTCAGGGTATGAATAGGCGTTCCTTTTCACTTCACTTTTTTTAAATACGTTTTACGGCTGTTAAAGTTCGAACTCTCGAACTCCTTTAGAACTCTTTTTTGTTAACTCTAACTAATAATTATTCATACAAAGATTGAGTACAAAGAAAAAAGCAATTCCAGTGTGCCTGTCTCTGAGTTTCAAAATCACAGAGGCAGACGAATTGGTGTCACGATAAGACAGAGAAAACCCACCAGCCGTAATCTGTGTTGTGTCACACAGGCCCAACCGACATGACCCAACTTTCTGCTGCGTCCGGCCATATCGACGACGTTGCTGTACTCCACGAAGTCTGAGGAGATAGTGGAGTACATCAGATTAAAAAAGCCAACTACACCCAGAAGATCGAGCGCTTGGACTCCCGGCACAAAGTTAATTTTAATTCGTTTGTGGTGAGAGTGCCAATCCAACATCTGTCGACCTTCGTGAAGGAGTTTTGACCATAGGGTATCGGCGATTCCGAGGCAGGTTATCTGACACCAGATTGCGTCACGCGACGGCGACAAGTGCACTTCGTATAGATTAGTTATTTAGTTTTAAGATTATATTAAAAGTATATTAGTCCTTAAGGTATATGCTAAACGAACAAATAAAAAAATATAAGTAAAAATATCTTGGATCTGACAGGATTCGAACCTGCGTCTGTATTATCAATCTAGGGCAAATGCTTTGAGCTACAAATCGTGTCTGCAGAGATGACAAATGTTTCTATTCGTTTGTTGTTGTTCTTTGTTTTTGGTCTTAATGACTTTTTTGCCGGTTGTGTCAAATGCGAGGAATCTATGCAAGTTTTGTTAGAAACTAGTAACTCTTTTCATAAAAATAAGTGAATATCATGGTATAGTCGGTCTTCTATGAAGATATAGCAAAATCGTCGGGGATGTTACAATTACGCGTAATTAGCATTTGAATGAGTCTCTATTTCGGTAATTTTGTCCCCAAATAAATCCGCGTAAATGTCGTGGCAACCAAATTAGCGTGATTTACGGGAATCTATTGTTATCAGTCCGTAGACAACATAAATTAATGCTTAATGTGCAAAAATGAACGTCGTTGAAATGCCTCTCCTGTGAAATTTGGTTTGGTGCAGATACACGCTTTTTACCAATACCTACTACATACGTGGATTTGCACTATCCCCGACGAAGTGGCAGTTAATTGCGCAAAAGTGTTGTCCGCTTGCAAGTAGGTACTGAACGTTGATTACGCTTATGCAATAAACATCCGAATTTGTTTCATTAGAATCATCATCGGCCCATTATTCGTCAAACTGTTGGGGACAGGGTCATTAAAATTGTTATGTTTTGAAAATTCATGCATATTATTTACACCAAAATTAGAAGTATGTCTATTAAAAATACAAATAGGAGACACATTTTACAGATTTAATTTAAATTTAATATAAGTACATAATCAAATCCACAAGTCATTATTATAACGTGTATGACTAAAAATTGATTTAACTACTAAACCAACTGTCAAAATAAGAATAAAGAAAACAATAAAGCAATTAGCAACGTCGTAACATTCATAATTCAGACATTATTGGCAAAATTGTATCGATAGATTGTGAAAGCAGTCATAATCTATCGATAAAACTATCGACTATTTAAAATTCACGAAAGGTTGCAACCTTGCTCATGTTATTTTACACCTTCTTCAAAAAATACAGAGTAAGTAAAACATCATAATATTCATTCCAATCAATACAACTCCAACTATTGAATATTGCTTTTACGTCCACACCCTTCAGGCAACATCCGTTCCTTTGTTTATTTGTAGCAAACGTTTTAGGGATCCAATTTTACAACCTTATGTGAACGGCCACCAAATTCAAACTCACCAAACAGCATTCATAACTATACATTTCTTGCTATTAAGTTGACGGGCTGCTAGAAAAATTTAAGTCATGTATTTATAACAGAATTAATTCTTACCGCATCACAAATAGAGATGATGATAAGACAAACAATAAATTTCACGAGTACTATTTGAAGTACCATGTTTTCCATCCTTCTCTGATGCTGCGGTCGTGCATAGTCTTCAATATATTCTGGAAACCTTGATCTAAGTTCAGTGCTATATATGATGTCGGTTGATCGATTATACACTATGACAATGTCGATATTTAACACCTAATCAGGTTTGAAAGGTGACCACACTAGATAACTTTTGGATACTTTGTTTCTTGATTATCTTGAAGGGGGACATGCTGAAATTATCGATATAAATTATTATAAATCGAGTATTTAGGACCCCTCTTCGAAAAAGGAGGTGGTTCTCAATTCGACTGATTTTTTGTGTATGTTAGATGCTTACTCTGACATTTCTGAACCGATTTAGATGGTCTTTATTTGTTGGAAATACAGTACATCAGTAGTGGTCTCATTCAAAATTGAAGAAAATATTCTATTTCTAAGAATGGCAGATTTGCTGCCCAATTAAAAAGAGACAAATACTGTCAAACCAGAAACAGAACCTTTTTGAAAATTTGTTACATAGTGTTATCAGATGAAGGGCAACTTTTTTAAGTGTGCACCGTTTTCCCCCTTCACTTTCCGATTGGTATCCACTATATTCAGACAATAGAAAACTGTGCGCATTTGAGTGACAAGTACTTTAATGATTTTTCGTGCAGTACGCTCGTTTTTTATTACCAAGTGTCGGGACGAACAAGTCTTGCTTCAGGTGTTAAGCTGCACCTGTCGACCTGAGCTTTAAGTTGACAAGTCCCATATTCCTGTGATTTCACCTACCGGTGAACCGGAATGATGCAATGCTCACATTACAGGTTGACGGCAGAAATAAGTAACGTGGCGGTACTTCCTAGGATGAACTCTGTCACATGAAGCTCTACTGCGACGTTTACGAATATAGTACTTGTATAAATAGATTACTCGTGAATAATATAGACAATATATTCCAAGGAATTTCCGCATAAGGTCATGGTTACACTATTCACACGTTTTTACAGAATCACTGGTTCTGTAGCTAATTGCTAGTTTAGGTTTTATGCTTCAGACACGTGTTTCGTACAATGCTTATCCGATAGAAGGGTAATTATTTTTTGGATAGCATTGCTCCAAACGAATTCGTTAGTTAATTTCCAGGTTAAAATAAAGTGTAAAAGCTCACTGTAATATTATACACATAATTGGAAATGAAACAATTTTTTCGGATTTAATAATAAATAACGAGTACATAGTAAATATACTGACATACTCATAGCCTCACACTAGGGAAACCCTGTTCGTGAGTGCCATGGAGACAGACATAGAACTCCAAGTTACACCCAACTCACGAGAGAAATAAATATAGACCATATAAATATTTCTCCAGCATGGTAACCTTTCGGCCACGATTAAAAATAAGGTATTTAATTAATAACTATTGTAACTATAGTGAAAAAATAGGGTGGTTTGCATCAATATTAGACATAACTGGTTGAAGACTGTACCACCTCAGTCAACCGTGACCATGGGACCTGTAAAGGGCACGAAACGTCGGTTTGTTTCAAAAAACAAATATACGCGATTTAAATCCGGAAAAATAGTTTCATTTCCTATTTCGGCCCCGATTACAAAGGCAGTTACGTTTATCGCGTATATAGGTATTTGTTTTCATTGTGCTTAATGTATGAAATGAAATTTATTTGCTTAAAACATGGTGAACGAAAGATGAAACATAGTATTTTGATAAAACACATATTATACCAAATTAGGCATGCAACATTTTGCTTAAAATTAATTTAATTATAACACTGTCATTGGTCTGCACGAAGAATAATCAGTCAATTATTACCAATAAAATAATAACTATCAATGTCCAACAGTTGCATTATTTATATATCATATGTACATGTACATCATTATGTACACGGAGTGTAATCGGTGCCTAGGCGATTATTCCGTAAATATAAGAGATACAAAAAAACCTTTAAGCTCATATCGAAAGTACGTTGCCTAATGAGTAAAACAACATCAATATTAAAAAAATAATAATATCCAAAATTTTAATGTTAAACGCTCCCACAGTTTCGAACAATCACTTTGAATACAAAATTTTCCACCTTCTTAGAAATAAACGTCACTTTGTTTTTATTCAATTAAAATAAAGTTTTATTACTTTATTTACAGCTGTTTCGTAGCAGTAGAGCTCCTTGTGAAAGAGTTCTTCCAGGGTAGTACTGCCACCTTTCCTATTTCTACCGCCAAGCGGTAATGTGAGCGTTACTGCGTTCAGGTATAGAAGGGCAAGAGTGCTGGTGAGAGTACAGGCACATGGGACTTGTCAACTCATGTGTCAGGGTGCCGGGCGCAATGGCGGTGCCTCATCTTTGCGATTAGAGGTCCGAGTGGCACTGCAACTGTTATGGATAGCCGTGTCGGTTAATATCAGGCGCGCGACCCGTCAGTTGGTAATAAAAAAAAGTTCGTTATCTGCAAATTCATAGTTACTCCTTAAAGTAGGTCAACTAGAGCCACTCTACGAATGTCACATTTTTCTTTTAAATGAAAACATTTTATTCTAAATCCGTTTAAAGGTTATTGATATCTCTTTTATTGGCGGAATAATCGCCTGGCCACATTTAACGATTACACCCTATGTTATTACACATGAAGCACTAATTTCATGTCACATTTATCTAAAAAAACGGTCATCTTGTAATAACTCATTGAGTATATAACCGGAAATAGAGACGAAATAAGGGCCATATATTCCTGGTGACACATTAGCGATACAGCTCTATCTATAAATATCAACTCTCGTTTGCACTGAAATGTAGACAGGCCAACTACTGACCTATGTGTACGTCTCCGTATATTCCAAAATATATTCTGTATTAATTGTAATAAAGATAATATCTCTAACAATGCCGTGCTGTTCTATTCGGTAGTGTGGGAAAAACAGCAAAACATCTAATTACAAAATAAACGGAATCACATTACATGTTGAGTGTGTGCGTGTGCGTTATTATCGGTAATTAAATATTAAATATGTAATTTTGCAATTTTCGTCCATTATAGCAAAGCTCAAGTTAACTGGTCGATTTGAAGTGAAGTGAAACAGTTGACGACATCCATTGACGACACCCATCAATTGTTTCGAACTCGGGCTAGCCAATCGGAGCGCAGTTGTCACAGTAATGATACTGACATGGCAGAATAGTTTTCAAACAAATTAAATGACATTTCGTCTCTATTTCTAGATATATACTCGATGTAATAACTTCTGTCTTTGAGCCATACACTAAGTCTACTTCTGAGTAAATTATTTGGTAACTTTTTAATGTTCTTTGGTAGGTTTCGGCCACTTTATAGGTACCATGGTCTTAGTTCTTTCTTAGGTCTCTAGATTATTTTCTGTTGAAAGAAATTTGAAACGAGTTGATCTGCACTTAAACAATTTGTCAATATTTTTTTATGGACGACTCGCGCTTGACCAAAAAGTTGACGATGTCAAAATTTTAAATTTTTATTGAATTGATATTCAATTATTTTTTGTGAAATTACTCCACTAGTTTGTTATAATTATTAATACAAAGATCGAACACTCAGAAAAAATTCCTTCGATCCGGCCAGATTCGAACCGACGTATTCTAGCATACCGTGCCAGGTGCTATACCAACTAAGCCACGGAACGAACCAGCGGATCTCACGAATTTTTAAAATATAGCGAATAGCGATATCTCTCGCCAGGACTGCTGTAAAGGTACCAACTGGGTGATAAATCTTTCTAGATTTCTCATAGATGGCGCTACGACTAAAAAGTCGTTGAAAAACTAAACACAAAGACACGACTCAAGCACATAGAAAATATATAATAATAATTTGAAGAAAATATTCGACCTCTGAGTATGGTAAACTAGAGGATGAATTACTTTTGAGGTCGGTTTTTTTAGTATACTACTAAAAAAACCGACTGAGGATAGGTTAGGTTATTCCTATATCTACACACAGTGGTTACACCACTTTTACGCTGATTTCCTCAACAGGTTTCGAGATTCAATACAAAATGTCAATGAAAGACGTTGAAGATAGCGTCTATTCTGTATTTCTCAGGCAATCGTTCTGAAAACGTTTCTTACGTGCGTTTGTATTTATTTATAAAAGCTGAAAGAAATAGTTACCAACGTTAAATTACAATACGTGCATACTCATTGTTGACAAAAAACAATAGACTGTCAGATTTTACTTCGTTAATCAAGAACTCGTATAGAATTTTCTCAAAGGTCATTATAATAAGCAGTATTTTTTGAACATTTTTTTTTCAAAGTCAATATAATCTTTATTTTATATACTTATGCGTAACTGCAAATTACACTTGAAATCGTCTTACTGATTAAACTCTACTGCTCATTCGTAAGGCAAGTTCCCTGAGAAGAATGAGCAAAAAACTAAGGGTTGTTATGTGTAAATATACATTTGAATACATTTATCATTACAATACGAGTATTTTATTTAAACATCTTAGATTGCTGAAAAAGCTAAACGGGTCACTAACACGGAATTTGTTATCCAGGTACGCAGAAGTTGTATAATAACCTTTAATACAAAGTTTGTTATTTCACAGTAGTTTAAAGCCTCGTAAATGGCAAATTTTGAATTTCAATCGGAGTCTTATTATAGAAGCGTATGTATTGTCCCTAAAAGGGGTTTGAGACTTTATGAAGACGACTGTTATGAACAGCTTTTCAAGTCGATAATTTAATATCACTATTTTTGTGATTAAGTATAAGTATTATACATATATGTATAGTAGGTATAGATTTAAAAAAGATGTACATGAAATACAAACAAATATAATAAAACTTAAAGAGGTAAGAGAAGATGGTGAGTCATAATAGATATCTCTGCTAGGATCTTTAAATATGTAAGCAAAAGTATTTTACAAATAATATAATTATAAAAATCTTACAAATTTTATGTTTAAGTAAAAATACTAAAGTCTTCTAAATTATGTAATCAAACCAAAAACGAATACTTACAAAAAATCACATATAGAGGTACATTAACCATGGTAAAAGAGCTAGCAATCCGGGTCGTTGCGGATTTTTCAATGCATCAATATTATATTGTACATCTAGTGCTTGCTTTTACTCAAATAAACGCAATACTGCTTAAAAATAGTCGTATTTATAGGTGAAAATTATATAAAAAATATCTATTGAAAAGCGTACTTCAAGTACAAAATGTCGTGCAGATTCTGTATGATTGTTGGAGGTTTGCAATAAATTTTTCATGTCAAAATTATTACACGAAAAAGGCGTATCCAGAGTTACATACCCCGTAGATAATGAATAAGTATTACGTACATAGAATAGCACAAATACACTAAAATATTTTAGGTCAGATTCACATCAATAAGTATACAAAAACATTTTCCATATTGTTTTCTTTTTATATAAAATGTGAGTGCGCATTTGACCTCCATCTCACCTGATGGAAAGTGACGATGAGGTGGATGATGGAGCATGCACACCTAAATAATACCTATTCACTCTCGCCTTGAAAAGGCCCAAGTTATAACGTTCAGGGAACAAGTCTGCAGGCAGGGAATTCCACTCCATAGCCGTTCGCCATATAAGTGTGGAAGCGTAACACTTCCTGCGAATCTTTGGAATATCCACAACATAGCGGTGAAACCCAAGCATACGCCTATTCCCCCGGTGATGGAAAGAGGAAGGCGGAATAAAATATGTTGAGTGTGTGCGTTATATTGTGTGCGTTATTAGTCCTGTAATTCCATCGCGCTGTCTCCGTAGTGTTGATATACGAGAGTCGGTTGAAAACTATGCTATGGTAGTGGAGTGAGAGGCTGGTGTCCGTAACTCGACATTGACACTACTCTATTTTCAGCAAAAAGGAACATCATATTTTCTTTAATATTTTTCTTTAAATTTACCTAAAATGTTGTTACCTCTAAATGTTGTGCATAATTTAATTTCAGATTTGAAATGTTATACATATTTGTCATAGTTCGAAGTATTATTTGTAATTTGTTATCTGTTGTATCCTATTAAATAAAAAAATAAATAAATTGTACTTAATTTTCTTATGTACCCTCATCAATAATTAATTCGTGATAATATTTATTAACAAAAGCCTGGCAACACGGGATTTACTCAAGTCTCCAGCTATGGACTTACTTACATATTCGAGTGAGCCAAAATATTACATTTTTTATGTTATTAAAGATATCTATTGTAATTGCACCGCTTTAAAAAGTCAAACTTTCTTTCGTTTAAGAGAGTAAATAAACTCAGTACAGAGTACTAAAAAAACCGACCTCAAACGTTAAGGAATTACGTCTATTTGCCAAGTTTTAATGAAATCGGTTACCGTAAAGTGCGCGAAACCGGATTCTTCCCCGCGTTCGCCACCCTTAAAGAAGATATTTTCTTCAAATTTAAATGGGACTACTACTGAGGTACCCTCTTTCCAATAAAAAAAGAATAATCAAAATCGGCTTACAAACGTCAGAGTAATCGCGTAACGTATGTATAAAAAAAAATCGAATTGAGAATCTCCTCTTTTTTTGTAGTCGGTTAAAAATGACTGGCCTAAACCTAGTGGCCGCCATTAAGGAAAATAATAGTAAATACTTTTTAACCGATCCTAAGAAAATGCAAATGCATAAAGCAAATGTTTCTAAAGTCTTATACTCAGAACAAAGACTGAGCATTAGTGTTTTTTCTTTTGAGTAATCATCTGTAGGTACAAATAGTCTTCGGTCATTATGAATTTGGACAATTTGCTCTTTTATTGCTGTGTGTTTTTTATTCTAAATTAATTGAGCGTTATGTCTGTAAGCGTCTTTAGTATTTAATGACTTATAAGTCATCAACATCATCATCAGTCAGTCCGCCAGGTCGTCAGGTGGTAGATTCGTGTTCCTTTGTTAAGCTGATTGTGGTCAACCAGACAAGACTGGCCTAATAAAGAAAACCTTACACTGGACCCGTTGCTGTTATGACTATATTATTATTTGTTTCTACTAACTATGTAGCCAAGGGCGCATTTATTAGACACAAATTTCATTGCGTTCAACCCGCGCGGCCGCACACGATCGCCGAGGGGAGTCCGCGGCGGCCGCTGCGTGGTCGAAGAGCGGAGTCCGCGTTGCCGCCGCACAGCGACCGCATGCGTCTAACTGTCATGGCAAAATACGCTCTATTTGTTTAGCTTTCACGTTTTAACTTAAATGAGTGTCCCGGGCACGCGGGCGAGCTTGGCTTGAATTTGGTCTACGCGTTGTATTATTCAGAGGAATTAAAATGTTGTTGCCTAGTTAATGTAATTCAGATTCGCCATTTATGTACACGAAGGCGTGGGAACCGGGCGGTCACTGCGCGGCGGCCGCGTGAAAACTTTCCCCTCGTGAAACTGGGCGCGTTGTTGGCCACACACGTTGCGGCCTACACGTGCAACTGCACACGGAAACCTGATACCTGCTACTGATACTAACGAGGTTGAGGGGCTTGCACACCGGTTTTCATGGTGTCGTCATCTCTGAAGTTCTGCGTTCGATCCCCGGCCGGGTCAATTATAGAAACTAACTTTTCAATGTTGTCTCGGGTCTGGGTGTTTGTGGTACCATTGTTGTTTCCAATTTCCATAACACAAGTGTTTTAGTTGCTCACTTTGGGATAGCAGCGTATGTGATGATAATATTTATTTATTTATCACGTGGGCGCACATTTTACCAAAGAAAAACCTATTTCTGTAAATGGTTTTACTATTTGTGTTTACAATAATTATAGCTGTAAATTCTGATTATTATTTGTTTCTATGATTTTTATTTATTTGTAATCGCAAATATTTTAAATAAATATTTAAATATTTTTAATACTTGTAAATGTTTTTGAAACAACCCGAAATCACTCATCGCGGTATTTCTATTACTAAAACATAATTTATTTATTTGTTCAGCTACTTTCAAAAGTTGGAGAATAAATTTTCGACAATTAATAATGATAACCAATTTATTTGATATCAAACTAGGGTGTTGCTTGTATGTATTATGAGTGCCAGAGCAACGATTTTAACTTCTGATTGATTACCCAAAACACCCAGATCAGAGCCAATGTAATAAAGTTCGTTTTTTGAAATTGATACTTATTATTAAATAATAATTAATTATTGAGCATTGGCTCTAAAGACATTAGCTTGAATAATATTTTTTTAAAGTCTATTTTGTCCTATTTCTGGACAAAGGCCTCCCTCCCCTCCCTCCACACTTCTGTTTTGTGCCACTGAGGTTCGATGTTTTATGTGCGCGTCTAGGTCGTCTCTTTAAATTCTTCTTTTTTACATAATAATACTTATACAAAAAAATTATTTGTGTAAAAACTGTAACGTCAAAAACCTGCCATTTTTTTTTTCAATTTCAATTTGATACCATACACGGCCTAATCCGGCTTAAGGACAGATTAAAAAATACTGCATATATCTGTTTTTATGTAAAGGAGGCAAACGAGCTGACGAGCCACTTGATCGTAGGTAGTCATCATCCCCATGGACATCTGCAACATCAGATGCCTTTGCGTTGTTAGCCTTCCCTAATACTCAATCATTGCTGTTGAAAAACAACAAAATAGTTCATGAAGCGATGATCAAGCAGGTGGACATGATGTTCCCGACGGAAATGAAAGAGCCTGTTAAAGTAACCATTGGGAATAGCAAGGGTGTTGGTGAGTTTTGTCAATTTCACTTAATTATTTTTCAGATAAGTGAAGAATAACATGAATATTTTTGATCATAAAGAATAACATATATAATTTTTTTAGAAACCATAATAGATTTATATGTAATAGTAGTAAGTTCAAATGTGCAAAAGTCCGTCTTTTTTGTTACATGTTTCGAGTTTTACAAATCCTTCTCCGCTAAAATTATCAATAATTTTATATTTTCAGCCAAAAAATATAAAGATATATGCGAAAGCCTATTCAAACATTCAAACAATTTTATTATTCCTTGAAGGAAATTTATTACAACGTTATCAGAGTTGGTAAATAAAATTTCATTTAAAAAGTGAATCTTGTTTATATACGAAATCTCGGGACAGTTGGTAGGTGTACAAATGCCTATTAACATTTTACATCGCGTTTATCCCCCTGTTATACATACATGTTATATATGTTCAAACATTTAGACTGCTCTTCAAGGCAAGTTTTAGAATTGTATTAAAAACCTAAAAGTATATTATAGCACGATTATAATGCGATTACAAATCTTTAGTATATATTATATTGGCACTAACTCTGTGCCTCATTTTATTTTACTATAATTTGTAGTTTTACTTTTTAATCACTATACATAGTGATTAAAAATTGATTGCACAATACACACAATGTGAAAACATAATTCCTAAAAATTTTCTCGAGATAAAAACATAAACACAAACTTACTTCGAAATCTTACAAGAAAACCGCAGCATTTAGTAGGTACTTTACGTATACCAAGGACTTTTATTATATCATCTGAACTAAATATAACACGTATACTAAGAATTACAGTCCTATTTAAGAGTCTGGCTCTGTTGTTAGTGTAGCCTCCTCCACTTCTCACGGTCCTTAGCCATCTTCGTGATCCCTTTACAGCTGCTCACTTTGAGGATTTTGTTTATTCGTTCACTGTGCGCAATTCTTCGTATTCTCTTTCTCTTTCCTTCTATTTTCCTCTTAATTATTACTTTTATAAATTCGACAGTACAACACGTAACAAATGTCCAAAGAACTTCGTTCTATTCCACTAGGATCGACTATATCATATTCAATCATTTAAATCACTATTCAATCATTTAAACTAATAGGACAAAAATATTACAGCTTTTTATTTTTTAGGTTTTAGTCATTAATATTTCACCTTATTCCTTCGATTGTCCTCTTTCTTCTCTAACCCTTTTTAAAAGAAAAATTAAAAATAAGTAAAAAGAAAAACAAAAGGACAAAAAATGATGACATGAAAATCAAAATTAAAATGTAAGAAAAAAATAATACAACGTAGGTACTCATAAAAAAACAAAAGAAAAATACTTTTTTTTGAGTACTTTGTAATGTTTATAACGATGTAATAATGCGGTTTGTTTTCTAACCTCAGTGGTGGTTAAATATTATCCAGTCGCACTTTAAATTACTAAATTATCAGGTCATCTTTCAATGTTGCATTTAAGCTAGATTTTTTATTTTATTTTTTCACGCAAAATAGGCGCGTTGTCGTCGAGTTGCGAACACCAGCCCGTTGCACCAAGTACCAAGTTAAGCTAGATTTCTGTCTAATTAAATGTAAATTAAGATCCAGTTTTTCCATAACCACATATGATCGTTGATTCAAATCAGACATGAAGATCGGTAACTAGTGTATTTAACCATCAGATTATATATTATTGACTGTTTTAAGTGTGGTTTATTTAGTTAAACCTTACATGCGTTGTTTCTTTATAAGGCTGCTGTTGAGTTCTTTACTTAGTGAATTGAAGTTTGCAAGCTAAGACTACATTATATTACGGCGGTTGTAAGTATGAAGGCAAAAGGATTATATTTGTTGGTGATTATTTTTGTATTGATCATTGGTTGTTATGGCGTAAGTATAAAATTTTGTTTTAATTACCTATGTATCTTTTTAGTACCAGTAATATTTAAAGTACTTTAGTGTGTAAGCTAAAGTTTTAAAAAACGTAGTAGAATTCTGTAAAAATCTCCATAAATTAAGAAAGAAATAAAGAATAGACGTTTACTTCTTGATTATCGCAAATAAAGCGATACCACAGACAAAAAAATTCGAAATTAAAAAAAGACTTACTATACATGCACGGTAATTAATGTTGTTACATTTTTGTTGATAGGTTTAATGATATATGTGCCTTATTATTATGTCTGAAAAACATATCGATTTGTGTGCAAACAGATTGACTGCATATTTGCAGTTAATGCGTGAAGACGTAATCAACTTCATGTAGCCAAGACCACAACAGCATGAAGTTGATCACGACTTCACCCATTAACTGCATGCAGTCGATCTCGGCTGCATGAAGTTGGCATGTTGGTTGGTTGGTTGGTTGGTTGGTGGTTAATGCGTGAAGTAATCAATTTCATGCAGTCGAGGTCTCGGATACCGACTTCATGCGTTAATTGCATGCTGTCGTAACCGGCTTCATGCAACTGAAGTTAACGCATGCAATTAACGCGTGAATTCGTTATCGGCTGCATGAAGTTGATTACGACTTCACGCATTGACTGCAAATATGCAGTCAATCTGTTAGTAGCCTAAAATTACACAATAAAAGTCACTACGCTTATCGAATCGATACGGAATCGCCGCCGGTCAGAAAAAGCTTTTTTGTCCATGTAATAAGCAGGGATCGGAAAAGGTAGAGTTTTTTTACCTAAACTTCGAGGAACATAGATAGAATATTTTCAGACACGTATAAGTAGTGAATAGGTTTGGGCGCGCGTTTAGTATCCAAATCTATAGAAGATAGGTCTAATAATACGTCTTTAGTGATCCCAAGACTAGATCGACTAAGACTTTGTAACGATAAGGCACTAAAGGTATGATCCCATACAAAAAATACAAAATTAATTTTTTTCCTACAAAACTATTACATTTATGGCAAAATGTGATATGACGATATTTAATTAGGACAATAGGATCTCTCAATTGGCATTTTTTTAGAGAGATATCGTGAAAAAAATCCTGCGTCCGCAATATCCAACCCACTGTGTCGCAAAGATAAATATAGTGTACCTGCCTGCCCCCAATTACGTCAATTATTAATGTACGTAAGTCATTTCCCGAATCCCGCACACGTCCAGGACCTAAAAAATATTGTCGTAAGGCAGTCTCCATTTTCTGTCTATGTTCCTCGAAGTTGAGGTAAAAAAAACAAACTCTACTTATTCCGATCCCTGGTAATAGGAGCGAAAAAGACGTCTTGCGTTTCGAATGCAGCGAATCGAGCAACGTCTTTTTCATTCATTCATATTGCATTGACATACAGCTTTTTTCTGACCGGCTTAACGTGATTCCGCATTAATATGTGTGGTCACTCCTTTAACCGGTGAAATTACTGACACATGGGACTTGTCAACTTATGTCTCAGGGTGACGGGCGCAATATAGGCCCCTCAGATCTTTGCGATATAAAGCTCTGAGCGGCACCAAACTGTTATGGATAGGCGTGTCGCCAACCACCAGACGCACGATTTGTTCGTACCCTCAGCCCATCCAGTTCATGATTCTCCTACGAATACGAGAGAGGATCATGATGTACTACTGTAATTTTCTTGTAATCAACCTTGTAAAATGTCTATAAAATATACGACAAAAGCATCACATTCTTTAACGAACATAACCGT
>NW_020654972.1:4741290-4766126 GCF_003589595.1 Hyposmocoma kahamanoa | reverse complement strand
AAAATGTCAATAAAATATACGACAAAAGCATCACATTCTTTAACGAATATAACCGTGCAAGTAGAGATCAGTTCATGATTCTCCTACGAATAGGAGAGAGGGTAAAAAATATCGGTTAATACCCCTAACATGTTTACTAGTAAATAAGCGCCTTAAGGTAGAGGTCAAAGATAGACAATGTTACGAAAACTTTTTACGTGTCATGTTAGGTAAAAATACGGTATCTATTTGAAATATTTTGTCTTTTCGAACATGTTTCTCGTTGTGTATCGCAATAATATTTGCTCTTGCAGATGACAAAGCAGCAGCTGAAGAATTCGATGAAGTTGTTACGAAAAACTTGTTTGGGAAAATCAGGTGTGGAAGAAGGTATGTCTGAGAACGCAATAAAATACCTAGGTTTCAGTTTATATCAACATAGCACTATATTTAAATATATGTCGGAGTATAACCGTACAGGGAGATGTTGTGGAAAACTCCTTTGTCACTAATTGTGTCAGGAATTACTTGATAATAGGTCTATACGTTCTTCGTTATTAATTCGTTAAGCCGGCGGTGAATAATAACGTCAAAATTAGTTAAATGTAGAGTTAATGGTTTGTAAGTGTTCAAACCACTGGCGACTTATCAAACTTCTTCTTCCCTGCCGAAAATTGACACTTACAACCATTCGGTGTTACCCGCTCTAAAATAATAATTTCTATATACACTCCCTCCATGATGTTTATGAAACTAACACGTAACGGATACTGGCTGAATTGAGACTATAAATTAGTCTCTCAAGCCATTCATTAAGAAAAAAGTAATAACTACAGTCATCGATTTAGCGAATAAACTAACTAAGTACTCTATATCTCGATGGTCAGTAATCAACATTTTAAATAACGCGCCGTTATTATATAAACATTTTTATAACATTTGTTACCTATATAATATGTTCAAAAATTTAATAAAAGTTAAAAAAATGACTTATAGGAGAATTATCTATATAATTAGGCGTTACTTTGCGGAAATCCATGTTAATAAAAATGGAAGTAAATTAAGTTGCTACCCCTTGAACTCTGTGCAGGTTAAATCGTGCAATATAATTGCGTTTGAGTTGAATATTTTTTCGTGCAGTTAATAAAACAAAATATATAAGCTCAACTACAATTATAAACACCACTACTGTTTCGCTCTCAACGAGGTATATTCAAGGGTTGGCGGTTGTTCGATGCACGCCCGAAGTATTCATCGGCTTGTATTTTCGCTTCTTTATCACACACAGATTAGTCAAAGTCAAATTATAATTATATTTATTTAGGTAAAATAAATTTACACTTTATGACATCATTTTTTGTGCTGATTTCCCTAAGAAGAACGTGTAAGATAGTCTAGGATTGCTATTTTCAAATAACCATAAATGCTATGGAATAAATATAATAATAATAAAAATAATATAGTAGTCGGTCATCAACATCGTTCATTCATGAAATAATCTACAGATAATTGGTATGTTAATGAAAATTTTCCTGTTTAGATAAAATCCAGGGAATCATGAAAGGAATATTTATAGAAGAGAAGGAAGTAATGTGCTACATTGCTTGTGTGTACCAAATGTCGCAAATCGTAAGTAAAAATAAACGTAGCAGCTTTTGAATAAGAAAATAATTTACACACACCAGCACATTTAGCGGTATACAATCTTTAAAATAATCCAATTACAGTTATTAGCAAAAACAATAACAATAATAATATTAATAATAATAATAATAAAGCAAAAAACATGATGTACCTAGAACACAAACAAATAAAAAAATCACATTATTCCCATTACCTCGTATACATAGAGAAACGCGGTCCCTTTACGTAGGGGATCTTCGTTTTGTTCACAAGTTGATTGTCGTATTGCCAATATTACTAGAGTATGGTGATAACTGTAATACTTTTCAGGTAAAAAACAATAAGTTAAACTATGATGCCTCTTTGAAACAAGTGGACCTTATGTATCCAAATGAAATGAAGGAATCTGCGAAGAGATCTATTGAAATATGTAAAGATGTAGGTGAGTTCGTGTATTTACAATTATTTTCTCCTTATTTCATAGTTTATGCAGACTAAGGTTATTATATTAATTAGGACGATTCTGTTAAATGTTTGGAGATATGTTATTTTTCACGCCAATACTTCGTTTTTTTATACTCTTAGCACAATGTATTAAGAGTGTTTTTTACATTGCAAGCATTGGTACTTAAGTTTAATATAAAGTTGGTTTTTGCAGTCTAACAGTGAATTATTGTGAACGAAAGAATCGGATAGAATAATTTACTTCATATTATCAATGTTACTATATTAAAATTTAAAATATATTCGAGACTTGTTCGACTGACGAACCTATACAATTAATTCGATACTGATCGATGACTAATCTATGCAATATTAATTTTCAGCTACTAAATACGAAGACTTATGCGAATCATCATATTGGACATCGAAATGCATTTACGAATCTGATCCCAAGAATTTTCTGTTTCCATAAACATTATTTAAAAAATTAAGTCTTTTTTTTAAATAATGCGCATTTGGCCTCCATGTCAAGTTTCGAAAGAGACGATGAGGTCGACGATGGAGCAATTACTATTAAATAATGCCTATTTATTCTCGCTTTGAAAAGGCTCAAGTTATAGCGTTCAGGGAATAAGTCTGCAGCCAGAGAATTCCACTCCATAGCCGTTCGCCATATAAATGTGGAAGCGTAGGTAGTCTATTATTTCACTATACCATTTACGTGTGTATCTAGGTTAGATATGTTGTGGCAGAATTCTTGTTTTATAAGCAGAATATTACTGAGTACCTAATTGAGATTAATGACTATTTATTACAGCCTTAACTGTGAAGGAAAACAATGAAGGTAGGGCTGGAAACAACTATTTAAATACGTAAAGCTATGGAGCTTTACGTATTTAAATAGTTGTGTCCCTTAGGAAAGGGTTTAGTTAGGTCAGACCATTCTGACCTAACTAAACCCTTATTCTTGTTAAGCAACAAAATAAGGATGCGCGTGTTGAGATCGTTACACAGAAATCATTTTCTTGTTTTCATTTTGATGGCATAGAATATAAACAATGCTTGCCAACGTTGCGAAAGTATTTGTCAATCGGCATAAGGTAAATAATAGATAACTGCCTCCATGGCTGAACAGTTGCCATACCGGTCTACCACGCAGAGGTCCCAGGTTCAGTTCAGTGCCAATCAGAGCTATAAATCGAAAAGATGTGAGGGGCACTACCATTGCCACTACCATGGCGCCTGTCATTCTGAGATATAAGTTGACAAGTCCCAAGTGCATGTAATTTCACCAGCACCTTTGACCCTTCAAAACCGGATCGCAATAATGCTCACGTTACTGCTTGTCGCCAAGGCATCCAGCATCCAAGCATCGGCATTAGGAACACGACTTGTTTGTTCCGTCACTTAATATCGTAGAGTAAATAGGAGAGATATCAAACGCGATAAAATTGATTTATTAAGTATTTGCACACCAACCTACCCAACAGCCCCTTTTACATAGTTACTCTATCTCGCGTGATCCGAAGCCTGCACGCGCAATCGTGCGCGATTACCTACCTGTTTGATTTTTTTAAGCTAATGTTCTTTCGCGCGCGATTGCTCGAGTTCGTTTTTGTTACAACGAAAAGAGCGTCAGTGCAAAGGCTGATAGCGCAGGATATAGGCGCTTGTTGGAGCGAGTGACTGATGAGCGCAATCGCGCTGTCTTTCCCTTTTCCTTCTAACAATGTTTTTACACGCGCGCTCATTTGCGCACGATTGCTGTATCATGCGCAAATGAGTGTCTGTGTATTATTATCCCGACGGTTCGGTTAAGTTGCACTTGCCGTGGTCACGGTCTGTGCAAATACGTATTAAATCGATTTTATCGCGAATACCCCGTTTGTAATGTTAGAATAACGAAGCGAGACAGTTTTAAAAAGAGATATGAAACCTTTCGACTTCTGAGTCTCTGTTGATTCTGCGAATACGATTTGCGTAGATCCTGAGGATGCAACGTTATTTTGAAGTTTCGCATATTCATATAACTGTTAATTTTTTTCCCGGTAAGTCATAGTGCTTCCACACTCCATAATCACAAGAAACAGTTACACCGTGGTGAGAAGTTTATGAGCAGTGTTAAGAGTCCATACTACCTGAGCTCGAATTTAAATATTTCCCGTAGTGAACCGGTTTTATTGCGCGGGTCGAGCGGTAGAGATTGGCTTTATTTCAGAATTTAATTTTTTTACAAAGGAAACACAAATTTTCACATGGTTTTCTTATAAAAGGTACTTACCTAAGAACACAAACTTTTGTGTTCTTTTTTCTATCGTGAAAATTTTTAGGAATCGTGTTTTCACACCGTATACTAATAAATCAGTATACGTGTACATCCTCAATTTTACTAATTTTTTTTTTCAAAGTGATTAATTCAACATTCTCATTGTTATGCGGAATGAGTCATTTGACGTTGAAAAAAAATATATTTAATACATGGCAATCCTTAGGAAGACCACGGCTCGGCAAACGTAGTGTAGGACGCCCTTTGGCCAGATGGAATGAAATAGAAATAGATATGCGAAAGTCTGCCGGCAGCGGATGGCTGCAACAAGCTGAGGATCGGGCGTGATGGCGCGCATTGGGACAGGCCTATGTCTAGCAGTGGATTGCGATAGACTAATTATAATGACTACTGGGGAAGAGTAAACGGGTGTAAAAATAAGTACGCGGCAGTATAATCGGTCATTTGGTGCTACATTGACTTAATTGTAATTTTGACAAAATATAATTAAGTCGATATCTCCCACGAAGTTGTTGTAAGTCTCTAATACCATTTTTGCTTTTTAACTTAAATATACCCTTCTTTGTGTATAAGGTTCCATATTTAAAAGTAAAGAAATTACATGTTTTTTTTTACTTTTAAACAAGGAACCTATAATATACATTAAAAAACGAAATATTTAAGTGAAAAAATGGTATTTAGACTTACAACGACCTACAATTCAATTTTCACCGCACAATGCGACATTTAAATTGAAATAATCGTGCAAGTCACGTGGGCTAAGGTCCATGTGACTAGGCCAATTATCTATAGCGCCAAATCATTGCTTACTTGCATAGAATAAAATTGCACAATCTACGCCTTGTAAGTTCACTACATAATTAGACTTCATGTTTGTCTGCAATTATGCTGTTCTATGGCAATTGCACGTGATGTCAGGCTATACAAAGTTTTGCTTCACATTTGCTTATATCTATTTTTCCGTGTACTTTATGTTTATACCAGAGAGTGAAGTCTTGAAATAGGGTACTATATAGGTGCGAATTAAATGCTTCGTGATCTTGAATGAATGAATTTACTATTAAATTACAAGCACAATGAAAAGTTTGATAGTTAGATTATTAATGGAGAAACGATATATGTTCCAAATTTCCCTTTAGCGTTCTTCTTCTTGTCATATCGGTATCATACACTGTAATGTTTGCCATCGTGGTGAAAGGAATTGCCAACCGGCGTAAGGTACTCGCCGATTATTGCCCAGGATGCTTCAGGCGTACAAGAAAGGAATGGTACGATTCTTCTTTCGTGCACCTCTCTTTAGCGATGTATATACGTTTTTACTAACCGACTTCAAAAAAGGAGGAATTTCTCAATTCGATTGCATGTTATTTTATGTTACGCGATAACGCCGACATTGGTGAACCGATTTGAATGATTATTTTTGTTGGAAAGAGGGTACCTCAGTAGTGGTCCCATTTAATTTTGAAGAAAATATTCACGCATAAATAGCGCCTACATTTTATAAGAAGCAATTATTTCAATGATTGCTTTTGCTATGCTCCAATTGAAGGCGTTTTTCTGAATAAAACTTTCTAACTAACTATTTCAATAAAACTTGGCAAATTAATTAGATGTAATTCTACGAAATTCTTTGGATGTCGTTTTTTTTAGCTGTACCCACTGAGATTATAAACATAAAAATTTGCCTCACAAAATATTGTTTAATCATCTTTGAATGGTAGCAAATGATAGTAATCCAACCAATGGGCGTAGCCGGGAAGGGGTTTCAGGTTTTAAAGTCAGTTGAATTTTTTTCGGTGCATCCAATTTTTTCTTTAATTTGCTGATAGTATCTCGATGTTTAATATCTATCTATGTAAGATTAATTTTGCACTAAGCGGCTAGTCACAGGCGGCTGGCCGCGAGAGTGTCCTATTTATTCAAACAAGTCACATACCATACCCAGTGACGCGGCTGCGACTCGAAAGTAACAGTAGCTGCTACGGCTGCGGTCGCTCCCGGCTAGTCACTTAGTGGAAAATAGCTCTTAACACTCAAGTGTCACTAAGCCACTAAGCGGCTGGTCGCCGGCGGCTGGCCGCGCGAGTATCCTATTTATTCAAACAAGTTACATACCACATCCATTGACGCGGCTGCGACTCGAAAGTAAAAGTAGCTGCTATGGCTGCGTTCGCTCGCAGCTAGTCACTTAGTGGAAAATACCTCTTAACACTCATGTGTCACTAAGCGGCTAGTTGCGGACGGTTGGCCGTGCGAGATTCTTATTTATTCAAACAAGTCATATTGTCAGGGATAGTGCAAATACACGTATGTAGCATTGGTAAAAGGCACGTATCTGCAATAAACCTACTTTGACAGGAGGGGAATTTAACGTTCTTACTTTGTTACTTCAATGGCTACGATTTTTATTTATGCACAGTAAGCATTAATTTACGTTATCTACGGACTCATAACAACAGATTGCCGTAAATTACGCTAATTTATTTGCTGCGACATTTACGCGGATTTGATTTTTCCACTAAATTACCGAAATGGAAACTCATAATCCAATGCTAGTAACGCGAATTGCACTATCCCCGACGATATACCACTTCGAAAGTTACGGCAGCTGCAGCGGTAGCTCGCTAGTGCTTTGTCGTTTAGTGGAAAATAGTTCATAGGATTGATACTTGATATAATAGTACAGTAGATACAATACTGAATGAGGTATCTTCTACGGAATACAAAGGACACGGATTGTTTATGTGATTTGCGTCCATGACAACGTACGTGGTGGGATATTTGGCTAAACTTTTCGCACTAGGTGAGTATTATAAGTTTAATTTAATTTATTGACGAGTAGGTACTATGGGGTAGCGGTCAGTATGGTGGACGCTAAATGTAGAGGTCCCGGGTTGGATTCCCGGTAAGACTGATTTGGGAAACGAACTTTTCAAAATTGGTTCTGATTTCCGTTGGTCTGACTGGACAGGCTTATTGGTGTCGTTGTATGTCACATTATCACTACGCTACAAGGAGCTTCAATACATACGCTATAATCTTCTTTGAGTTGTTTTTACTACGTATTAGTACTCTGTCAATATTCGTCAGTCTACATCTTTCATGTCAAGTTCTAACCATAGATATTGTTATATATAACAAAAAGCCATCAAAATACGAAATATCAAATAGTGGAAAAATCAAATAAATAAAAAACATAAAAAAGAAAATGAAATAAATAAATAATATGTTTCATGAGGTTTAAAAAGCACGTTTTACATTATTTTAATTTACAAATGTTCAAGTTAGAAAGATGTTAGAATATTTATGGACTTAATAAAATGCTTTTTCTACATTTTGTGTCCAGTGTTTCGCGTAGTGAAGCCTGGTTTCTACCTTGTCTTCTAAGCAGACGTAAGAATTTTTATTTTAATTATCAAACCAGGTACAAATTAGATTTTGGGGATGAATAAAGACAAGTTGAGTGAAAGGAGAATGTGAAAAGTATATGGGAGCAAAAGGTGGGATCTTTGTGATCACAAATGGTCGGAAAAAGGTGTTCCGCATACATAGATACATGTATAGATACAGCTACAAGGAGAGACATAGAATTGTAAAATCTACGAAATATTAATTAATTACTTTTCCGAAACTCCTCTCTTTATTCTATTTATGTAGATAAATAGCTAAACATACACGAGGCCGTCAAAAATGGCACTTTGTCGTCTTGTTTAAGCGTCCAGCAGATTTTTGTGAAAATTTTCCTTTTAAAATACGATTTTTCTGCAAGGTTCTTAGGGGAATTTATGAATATCTGTTTTACTGTGTTTTTAATTGAAATAAAATATTTTTACAGCGTGACCACGATTGTCGTGCACACTAAAATGTCCTAAAATTCCCCTTGTAAACAAATTTTTTTTTCTTAAGTTCTACTTGCAAATGACGCCGTTCCGTCAATGTGACTGTCAATATGCGGTATCTAAAGCTAGGGAGGGGTGAAAAGTGACCATTCCCGTTACTTAATTATTATATTTTGGTAAAAAGTCAGTTATCTACTGCATTTTTTACATGGCACCATTAGAATTACTTTAAAATCCAACTTTGACTTCCAAGGTAGTTCAGAAGTTTTGTCCTAGGATGCAGAAAGTCTATTTTCGGGAATCCGGAAGTCGAAACAGTAATTAATTAATATTTAGTGGTTTTAACAACTCCATGTTGCTCCTTGTACCTATATCTATACATGTATTTATGTATGTGGAACACCTTTTTACGACCATTGGTGATCACTAGACATCGGATTATATGCATTTGCATGTTTGCATATGCAAACGCATATAATGCTATTTTTATAGCGTTATTGCATATTTTGGTACTTTTTCATTGACAGTGCTTATTTTAGTATTTATACGTGTTAGACGCGTTGTACTACGCCGCCGCCCCCACACCACACATCAACACATCGACAACAATTACTGCCTAATATTTCGACTTCTAATTCAGATACTAAACAGAAAATAGAATTCAACAAAGATTTATGTGAATTATTTGTTGCTTGCAATATTCCTTTTCATCAATTAAATAACGAAATATGCCGAAAATTCTTGAAAAAGTATTGTACTAATCAGATAATTCCTGAAGAATCCACAATTCGTAAAAACTACCTATCTGCTATCTACGAAGAAGTTGTGATGTGCATATTTTGTGCATATTTCGCCCTTTTTTAGTGCATATTTGCATGCATATTTTGGCATTTTGATAGTGCATATAATCCGATGTCTAGTGATCACACACGGCAAATTATGTACTTACCATTTTAAAAGCTTGAAATCTTTGTTTAAAGGTGTCAATGTGTAATATAATATAACACGCCCAATATGAGAGTTATTTGCATTTGATAGTTATTTAGTAAAAATAGTTGAAATAGTAATAGGTGGAAGGTTGAGAGCCTGGTGCTGGTTTCACAAATGAAACTATATACAGTAGCATGTGAGGACTATAGGCATATAAGTATAAGTTTCGTTTGTGAAAAATGAAACACATTTTCATTTTCGGCAGTACTCAGTAAATGCAAATAGTAGTAAATCAAGATTTGGATCCTTTCTGCAGCGTTCGGGTAAAATAACCTTTTGAAACGTATTACTAAAAAAGTTTTACTACGTTTTATAAGTGTAATGTAACATACAAAACGGACCGTTTTTGAAATTTTTTATTGTCAATCGCAGTTTTTTGATATGTTTAAGTTAATTTCGTAATAATTTAAAAATATAGCCCAAAATCTAAGCATTTTTGACTATTTGACCCATCGATACTATTAAAAAATAATTAGAACTTTAAAAAAAAATACCGACCTCAACAGTTTGTGAAATTATATGACAAATGTAATTGAAATCGGTTAACGGAAAAAAATCATCCCCTAATTTGCCATCCTTAAATGTGGAATATTTTCTTTAAATTTGTATGGGCCTACTAATGAGATACCCCCTGTCATACAAAACAAGAGTCATCGAAATCAGTTCACAAATGGCGGAGTAATGGCGTAATTTACACACAAAGAAATACAGCCGTGTTGAGAATCTCCTCGTCTTTTAAAGTCGGTTAAAAAGTATTAGCTCCTAGCTGTTGTTACGTGATCTAAAGTTGAGCCATTTGATTAGTATGGTATTAGTCGATGACACGTAGGGATTACATGTCTAAAATTACTCATTATTGAACCTCATTAAAGCCTATCCGGTAGGTACAGCTATTGAAAAGTTTCTGTTGACGTAGAGATAAAGTTTACGTAATAAAAAGTAATTTCTACAATATACCTACACTATCCTATCAAAATACTTGATGGAATCATTCACAACGTCATTAATTTTTTTTATTTGATACCATAAGTGACGGGACGAACAAGTCGTGAGCCTGATGGCAAGCGACACACCTGTCCATTACACTGGTAGTGTAGAAATAGGTAAGGTGGCAATATTTCTCTGGACGAACTCTTTCACAAGGAGCTCTACTGGTACTAAATCATGTACATTTTTATATATACGGGGCCTGAGGAGGTTAAAATGGTTTAAAACGCTTAAGCGCTTACCAACACGGGATACCATCACAGGAAACCGTGGCACTGCGTCTGGTAACGGCAGTCGGACACAGTCGCCTGTTGTTACTTCTAGATACTGACAACAGGTACTTAACTTCTCGAGTGTTCCATCAGTGTCGCAATGGAAATCGATGACAAAACCATTGGTGTGATAAAATCACATGTGATCATACGATCAGATCAGATCAGATCGTTAAAAGTACTTTTATCACAATAAAGCATCATTAAAGTCATAAAAATAATACAAACTGCAAGAAACAAATTAATACGTAATTACAGAAAAGGTAGAACGTTATTGTGTACTCACATGTAGGTATATTCTAAAATATTTTTAGAAAAATTCATATCTTATATACTAACCTAATGGTACATATAAAAGTACTATAATATTATTATTATACTATTATAACACTCGGCTAATACATACTACCCATGTCCAACAGTGGATACAGAACAGGATCCAGAATCGGTTGGTTCCAACGAGAAATAACTTTTACTAGTTTCAGTATAAATTACAAACAACTACAGAAAAATAACATAATTCCTTCATAACACAAAAATGTGAAATTGTATGACTCTCCTATTTACGCTTAAAATCGATTAATTTCGTTGATAGTATCTTTAAACTAATCTCTTGGAAAGTTGTCATTTTGTGGATGTGACCTTATTACACCAAAGGTGCGAATTGTTTCTGCAACTATTGTGCTTTATAGCCTTAGAACATGGTACAAGGGAACCAGTATTTTGATGAACCACCTTAGGGAGTTACTACACTTATTAACGCCGAATCGCATTAAGCTGGTCAGAGAACGTTTTATGTCAATGAACGAGCGTTTCACATCGGTTCGTACGAGCGCGACTCTACACAGGTCGGCCTGGTTCCTGCGAATTTCCGATCGCGTCCGTACGCATGCTGATGACGGCTGATCCTGGCCCTGGACTCTCGTTCTCTGCCCGACATCCATTTGTAACAATTACTGTCAAACACGTAATACACGATTAAAAGACGCATGATTCGAATGAAGCTTCGTACGTGTCTTGTACTTGTTGTTGTTTTAACATGGTCGAGTATAACTCATTTGACAGTAATTGTTTCGGACGGAGAAGGTGAGTGAATCCCCTGGTTTAGAAACAACTGACGCGAACGGCCGTATCAACGATGAATCGGTTTAATGCGACAAGTGGTGGTTATACACGATCGCATCAAAATAATTCCGTATTAATACGGTTGGTAATTCCCTTAAACAATATCTTGTTTATTTCAATGAATAAATTCACATAAATTAAAAACTTAAATATTAACTAAAAAATAAAAAATAAAAACTTAAATACTATAAAATAAAATTAAAAACAAAATTGTATTTTTGAACAACTTCGGTAATCAATCATCAACATTATACGTCCCACTGCTAGAAGTGGACAGAGGGTTTAGGCCATAAGTCGCCATGCTGGTCTAATGCGGATTGGGGGCATCACACGTTTTCCTATAGTCCAAATTTCCTAGGATAAACTTGAAATTCAGCCTGAAGTATTCTACAGTTTACATCAGAGGTTCTCAATTGTTTTAGGCAATTTTATTGATAAAGAAATATAGAACTTTTTTATTTACGCGCGTGTCATGGACACACTCATAGATAAGTACAAATTACACCCAAACTCACGAGAGGAATTGGCCATACAAATGTTTCTTCCGGTCTGGGTATCAAAAACGCGAATAATAAATATATAAACAAGTAGAGTATTGCTACACAACTAAACATTAATATGTAATTCGATGTAAACGTACTACCGTAGGTTCACATTATAAGTTAAAATGTTTAAGTACAAGAGCAAGTTACTATTTATAGTCGGATTTTTAATTAGTGATAATAAAGTTACGTTAAATTGGTTGCCAGGTTTTGATGAAATAAAAATAATCTTGTTTTAAAGCAGAGGTTCCCAAACTTTCACATCTCTTGTGCACTTGTGACCATGTGCTATTTTTTTTTGTTGCGCTAAGATCCTCTGCCTTTCTGATGTGGATTTTTTTCGCAAATACATCAAGTTGCAATAAATGAATAAGTTGAAATGGTTTTTGACAGCTGACACAGTGTTACTTACTCACTTTGATGGTTTAACAGAGTGAAAAATATTACAAAAAATAACCACATGTTTAGTTTTATACATTTATCAAACCGAATTTCTTAGTTGTGAAATATTTACTTCATACGTAAATTAATGTCCATAATATTATAATATAATAACAAAATATTATGCAAGTACTATAGGTAGGTACTGTCTGTGTGGTGTGGATTATTCCGCTTAAGTAAGTAAAAATTTTGATCTCGACCTGCCTTAATGGGTTCGACTCTCGTAGAACTTTCTCTATTAACATGTCATGCATCCCATTTTTTGCCGCAGACATGGACCCCTTGGTGGTTGGCGTTGACCCCTGGGGGGTCATATGTATACTTTGAGAATCATCGGTCCATCAACGTCAAGGGTGGAACCTCATTTACTAGTCGGGTTTATTTCCAAAATTCGTTATACATAATACGATTTTTTTTTCAACCATTTTACGTCGCGTACTTCGAAGGTCATGGGATCATTAAATCACTACATAATCAGCAAAATTATTTCCCCATGACTATCCGTTTACTAGATAAAATCTTAGTTATTATTACAACATGAAGTAGTAGTTACATGTATGAAGGTCACATTGAAATCGCGTTAAATATATATAATGACAATAATAATAAAGAAAATTATTTATGAACACATTTACAAAAAACTTAATCGTGCCTGAATAAATAGAAATATCATGTCCGATACCCATGCTACAACTAGGTTCTTCACCTGGGTGAAGTATGGGGATACTTAGGGCATGTTCAAATTAGACGTGTATACAAGCGCTTCAGTGGAGTGACTGCGGCGCGGCAGTCACGTGTCTGGTAGCCCTTCAATAATTTTTAGTTCATAATTGTTTGTAACTGTAAACTTGGTGCGCGTGACAGTCAGTGGCGCTGTAACTGCGCTCTAAATATTGTATGAAAAGTAGTAGTGGCGCTTTTGTAAGCGTTCAATTTGAACTTACAACCAAGCTTCAACTGTCAGTACATACAGTCGTGTGCAGAAATCACCAAATCGAAAATTAAAATTGAAGCTAAAAAGTGGTATACCGTGTTTTCTTTAGACAAATTAGGTCAGTAGGTAATATACGTATTGCTAGCTCTTCTGATGTTGCTTCACATTATAATGTTACGACTGTACAAGAATATTATCAGTTGAAGCACGAGGACCTGTATAGTATCCCGTGCTTCACCCAGTTTAGTAGCAACAGAGCTCCATGTCAAAGAGGTCAACCAGCTACTGCTACCTTACCTATTTCTGCTGTCAAGCAGTAACGTCAACATTCCAGTTTTGAAGGTCTTGTCAACTTGTGTCTCAGGGTGGTGGGCGTTGCTATTCAGCAGTGACCCTCAGATCTTTGCGATTTAAAATTCTGCGTGGCACTGCAGATGTCATAGATCGATGTGTCTCTTACCACCAGGCTCACGACTTGTTCGCTCTGTCACTTGGTACCTACCTTAAACAAAGGTACAGCACGAAGATTCTAGTGCTAATGAAGAAGACTGAACCTCAGCAATACAAGCTGCTTTTATTTTTCTATACGATTAAGCGCTGCTATACTTGCAAAATTTATCATGAATTTGTTTTGTTTGTCTGATAATTTAAAATTTCTTGTTTGAAACATACAAACCCCTTGAATAATAATAATATGCCAAACCACCATATGAGCAATAGAGCAACGGAATTCCCTCCGGGACTCTACCCAAGATCAATTTAGAAAAGTTCCTTTTCTGGTCTTATCGGGATTCCCATCTCGCAACCATGAGGTCGTTAATAGACACTTTAGCTACCTACAGTCAACAAAAACCTCTTGATCAACATTTTCCTCACACCTCAACTTTTGTAATGAAAAAGTAAATTTTGTGATTTTAGTTCGCGTTTATGTATCCTTTTTTTTATTTCCAGTTAATTCGATTGAAACAAACGTTAAGAAATGCGATACAAAAAACTTAAGAAGTCATGTTTACACTCAACAAATAGTGCCAGTGTTGGACCAGTGTAAACTATGCAGTACACCAACATTTAGTTCATTTCGAAATATAGATAAAGGCCAAGATCAATCTTCGATTCGGGTACAGGAAAATCGGCAGGCTGACAAGGACAGATTCGTAAGAAAAACCACGAGTACCAGAAAGAAAAAAAGCCACGAAATAACTGAAAATCGTGACAATACCCCTCAGCTTACAAACATTTCAAATAGTGAGACGAATAGTATGACATACTTACCCGTACATTTTTACGGTTATGAAAAAGGAGATTTTAATGAAAATCTTGTTAACGACAAATTCACAGAACAACGTATAGCAGAGCCAAACGTCGTTTTATTTGAAAGAACATCTATTGAAAAGAATATAGTGTTCGCGATGAGATCTTCTAATCATTTGCCAACGACAGAAAGACCTCTTCTCCTAATGTCAAATTATGTTAAGCGAAGGCAATATCTTCGTTATTGTATTAGAGATTACTATCATGGTAGTAAAGTATTTACGCCGACCGCTAGTCAAGCGGATGAACAAACTGCAACTGCAAAGAAGCCACAATGTTTACCGCCACTTGGTCCTCCTCCAATACTGCAACCACAACCACCTAGGCGGCCTCCATTGCCAATGTGTCCTAAAAAAAAGGAGAAGAAAAAGAAATTTGCTGCTTTAGACCAACGATGTTTTTTGATAAATAGGCAAACAGTAAGATTCGTTGGTTACCTCACACCGGAAGATTAGAACCTGGTTATATGGCGTGCATTCTCTGCGTGAAGTTCCAATAGGGTTCTTGACAAGGCCATTACATTTTCAACCACCACTTTGCGTAAAGTTATATCACAGTATAATATAAATTTGACAGTCCCACCGAATAAACGTATAAAGGAAAAAGTGCAGCTTTACAGGATAGATTAAAAAACCCTTTTAAATTAATATTCTAGTAAAAATTACTTTGTAGTATTTAAACTATTATTCGCGGGAAAACTTATATATTATTTACTTTAAAATATAACATAATATTAAGCTGTTTTACTATGGATATTAAGATTTGTCAATGCAAATATTATATAAGTTCATGGTTATTCTGGTAATTGGTCTTATATTTGAAAAGTTCAAACACGCTTTACAATTTTAAAGCCTTTTAAAGATTCGCATTAACAATATTACCCTGTTAGTTTGTTATAAACATGCAAGTGTAGATAGGGTGCAAAATATGTTTTTGCAATATTCGAGCCAGATAGTTGATTTTATTTTCCGTAGAATAAACATTGGAGTACCGAATAATTATAAAATTAATTGGAAAATAAATCTGAAAAAGTTGTATTTTGTGTGGGAAAAAATGCTATAAAAAAATTACATAAAAGCTTTTACACGTGTATTCAGTAGGGCCGTCGAATTGTCAAAACTAATTAATTAAGACAAAGCAGAAATTCTTTGATAATCGTTTGGTTGATTGGGAGGATTGTTGTTAAAACTTGTGATAACAGTTATCTTCCTTGCCACAATTAGATTATAGTTATAACCAAAAATGTTACCGATATTAGAAATTTTGTACATACAATTTTATCAAACGATTAGACGAAAATAGTAATGCTATATTGACAAGTCGTTTGGTTAATTGTTAGTACTGACTTAATATCGGTCGTCCTACAGTATTACATTACATTACATTACATTTAGCCTGATGTATGCCACTACTAAGCAAAGGCTCTTCCTGATCCCTACAATGTATTTTATATACATATAAAATACATAGCAATGTGGCAAGACAGTTATATTTTTTTTACGGAAAATATGACCAAGGTCGGATAAAATTGTACATTTTACCAAAAGTAAAAGATTTTGTTTTACCGACTACGGTTTTTTTATAACCCCAGGTGTCCCAGAAGACGGGTAATGCCTTTCGAGAGTATGCATGTCTGTATAATAGCGGGTCCGTCTTTCGCTTAATATGTACCTTGAACTGTTAAATAAATTTGATGTACGAGGTATTGTTGAATATTTATCTTGACTCTTTTCTCAAGCATTTTTCATTTAAATAGGTATTAATATGCGCAGTCAACGAACAAAGGCGAAATTCTGGAGCGTCTTCAAACGTCATAATTACAAGTTTGAATAAAATAACTTTATTAGATTTTTCAAATTATAGTATAGGTCTGTCGTCGTTAAGAAATAAAATCATATTTAAATGAAACTCGCATATCGTCGCTTTACTTTCTCAAACTCGTATCTTAAAGCACAACGTTACTGAAATGCAAAAAATGGATTGTATATACAAATTTTCTGATTTCATATCGCTTTTTCTTCACACGTTTTTTTTTAATTTAAACACGCATATAAAAACATTGTTTAAATATGTAAAAAGTGTTTTTATGTAAAAACATATTCTTAAAATAATGCATCCAAATTAACACCCTTGATAAGAAATTTAAAATAAACAGATAGTTCCTCCGGAATAATCACTATAAGATACGAGTTTGAGAAAGTAAGGCGACAATACGACTAATTAGTACATGTAACCAGACTGACATATGTCTACAACAGCCAGTTTCTGACTTTTGTAACGTTGAGCGACATCTAACTGCCAAAAAGAGATTTACAATACCTACTTATAGATTGGTCTACATTAAGTTAGTTCACGTAATGTCAAATGTAATGACTTGCAATAAAGCCAGGTTTTCACTATAATAGTACTCTCGGAGCAAGTGCGCGAGTACGAGTTATTAGATTGTATAGGAGTCCACTCGGATATTGGTTTACACCTTACGATTTCATCAGTGTCCAAGTAGTTTAGCTCCTTGCACAATCAAGATGATGACGATTTGATTGATGTGCTGCTGCGAGGTATATATTTAACTGTCTCCGTGGCCGAACGGTTACCATGCGGGACTGCCACGCAGACATCCCTGGTTCTATTCCCGGGCCGGGAGAAATGTTTGTATGGCCTACATTTATTTCTCTCGTGAGTTTGGGTGTAATTCGTGGTTGTCTATGTGTGTGTCCATGGCACCCGCGACACAGGATTTCCCTAGTGCGGGGCTATGTTGAGTTTGTGCGTTATTATTGTTATTACTATTATATATGAGTTGTAGCAGATACGCTGGAGTAAAAAATCATTCAAACCAGAAAATGAATAATTATTAATACAAAGATCGAACACTCAGAAAAAAACACTCAGAAAAAATTCCCTCGATCCGGTCGGATTCGAACCAATGTCTTCTTGCATACCGTGCCAGACGCTATACCAACTAAGCCACGGAACGAACCAACGGACCTCACGAATTTTTCTATGTGCTTGCGTCGTGTCTTTGTACTTGGTCTTTCAACGACTTTTTAGTCGTAGCGCCATCTATGAGAAATCTTTAACTTTTAATTATAACAAACTAGTGGAGTAATTTCACAAAAAATAATTGAATATCAATTCAATAAAAATTTAATTAATACAGAAAATGAATTTTAAGATGTGACTAACCGAATACTTCAAATAATTTTATTCGAGAAGTAGAAGAGAAAGATAAAAACACGTTTAAAACCTCAGATTGTCACGTTCATTCCACTTTTTCTTTGTTGATCGCATTGTATTTTCATAAAATGATTCAAGCATACACGTAAGAAAAGAATCGCGTCCGCACTCTGATCGGATGCCGACGTCCGAGTGCGCTCGTATCACGTATGCTCGGACGCAACTCATACTGTTATACGTGGCGTAGTAAGTCTTTTTAAAAAAAAAAATATTCCCGAAATTGTGTAATTCGGTAAAAAATGGTAATTAAGTACAGTAGAATAAAGAAATAGTATAAAAAAAATAGAAATTGAATTGGCACGTGTTTAGACGACAGGAGTTTGGAAGGAACTGAACTGCTTTCTATAGAGTTTTAGTGATGTTCAAAGAAGAATGCTGACTAGGAGGAATGGCAGGGCTGATTCTAGTGGTTTAGGTAGTAGGGCTGGGATATAACAGTACGTTACAAGTAGCGTCCGAGTAGTCATCCGAGCGGACTTGGTCGGAGTGTGCTCATATAGTGAAAACCCGGCTTAAGATAAAGTAGTATTTTTGCCGCCAAGCAGTAATGTGAGCATTAATGTATTTCGGTTTTGAAAGGTAAAGGTGAAAATACAGACACATGAGACTTGTCAACTTAGGGTGATGGGGGCAGTGACAGTGCCCCTAAGATCTTTGCGATTTAAAGCTCTGAGTGGCACTGTTATGTGCGGGCTTGTTGCTTACCATATTGGCACCAGACGCATGACATTTTTACTACATTTGTTTATTTA
The DNA here is from genome assembly GCF_003589595.1 of Hyposmocoma kahamanoa. Classification (NCBI taxonomy): domain Eukaryota; kingdom Metazoa; phylum Arthropoda; class Insecta; order Lepidoptera; family Cosmopterigidae; genus Hyposmocoma; species Hyposmocoma kahamanoa. Next base: position 4,747,363 of record NW_020654972.1, on the reverse strand, counting down.
CCATTAGCTAAAATGTTCTGAATAAAGCAGTAAGAACAAAATCTGAAAAAAAATCTGAATTGTTAATCCTTTTTTGATTGCTCGATAATCACGTTTCCTGACACTGTGGCATTGTTAAAATATAGATAATGAAAACATGAGTGATTTGCAAGGCAATTGTCGACATTACCTATTTATTCAGAGAGTATCAATAATAAATTGTTCTATATGTGTCGTTATGGTCGAAATAACAAACTTCGTACATAAATATGTGTAAGGTGCATACAGCGAGCATATTATCGCAGTCTCGTCAGTCATTTGCTCTTGGAAATAGTAGCCACAAAATGATAATGAAATACGTTCTGTGTTTGGCTGTTTTGGTTGTGTCACTAAGAAATGTTAAAGTAAGTCCCACTTGACTTTCAAAATCTTTTGATTATACCTACCTTTATTCGTAGGTGTCCCATATTATTGTCCTTGTGACCCCTTTCTCGGAGTAAAAGGTATCCCATGTACAGTAAAGGGTCGTCTTAAATTGCCGCAGCTTAATGTCACTCAGTCGTTGTCTGGCTTTCAAGGAAATATACCTTATTTTTGAGAAGCTATGTAACAATTTGTATTGTCGCGGAGGTCTGCACCGCGCTGCGGCTATACTCGTTTGTAGGAAGAAATGTATTCTTTATTTAATAGGAAATGCATTATGGATTATGCATTTTATAAAATTTGCCAGGCGTAACTCGATGCCGCCCGCCACCGCTTGTTGTATCTTGTCTTTCATTTTTTGTTTAAAGAAATTGTAACCTTATCATGTAAGAGACTCAGTATATGTTACACTGCTCGTTTTAATGCATCGCATCGCCGCCGAAATGTCGCCTGGCTGCGATGATCTGAGGCGACCCTAAAATAAAATCCCAGATCGCGTGAGGTACGGATTGTCAGAATTACAAAAACTATTTTTTTACTGACTCGGTTCTCATAGCTTTCTTGAAAATATTATTTCTTTTTAAAAATATTAAGTTCTCGTATATTCTAGACTAAAACTTTAAATTAAATTTTAGGCCCGTCTTAGTGCAGAAAGTGAGACGGCACTTACGGAGTATGGTCAAGGATATTTGAGTGAATGCGCTAAAGAGTTAAATCTGGATTTGGAGCACCTAAAACCTAGTGATATTCAGGATAAAGATAAATGCCTCTTTACATGTACTGCAAAGAAGATGGGTGTGGTAAGTGTTATAGAGCCTTTGTGCATTATATGTGAATAGCGATGTGAAAATGTTTCTGAACATTGGAATTAAATCACGAAATAAAAACCATAGAAAATGTTAAAGGGCTGATTTTTAACCGACTTCAAAAAAAGGAAGAGGTTCTCAATTCGACTCTTATGTTTTTTTTTTGGATGTACGTTACGCGATAACTCCTGTATTTGGGAACCGATTGTCATTATTCTTTTTTTGTTGGAAGAGGGTATCTCCATAGTGGTCCCATTTAATGTTAAAGAAAATCATCCACCTCTAAGGGTGGGTGTACTCACATGAAGATTCATTTTTATAAATAGCGCCTAAATTTTATTATAAGGAGCAATTATTTTAATGGTTGATTTTGCTATTCTCGAATTCAAGGCATTTTTCTCTCTCAATGTACTTTCAATAGTGAGAACCGATTTTTATTATCTCCTGTGTCACGTCCCGTATAGTGGCGAACTAGGGGATAAATCCAGGTTTGCGCACTTTCCGGTAACCGATTTCAATAAAACTTGGTAATTATATGTAATTCCACGTACTTTTGAGGTCGGTTTTTTTAGTACTCTGTACTGAGATTATTATAGATTTTTTTCAAAAAAGGAGGAGGTTCTCAATTCGACTATTTTTTTGTATGTTATGGACAGGCGTGTAGCTTACCATCAGGCTTACGACTAGTTCGTCCGGTCACTTAATATTATAAAAAAAAAACACTGTATGCACCTACTAAGTTGTTGATTGTAATCTTTATATTATTAGCAAAGTGTATAGATGCTTGAATAGGGTGCTCAGTAATTAATGCAACATACCTCAAAATTATCATAATTTCTATGAAAAACAATATCCAACATTCATTCTTTCTACATAACCAAACCATCGAAGCATCTCTCTATCTTTATCACTACATCATCTTTCGTACCACAATGCTCTTTTCTTCATTTAAACTATAACTCTATAAAAATTTTTTAACTGCCTCCGTGCCTCCGTGGCCGAACGGTTACCATGCTGGACTGCCACGCAAAGGTCCCGGGTTCGATTCCCGGGCCAGTAGAAATATTTATATAGCCTACATTTATTTCTCTCGTGAGTTTGGGTGTAATTTATGGTTGTGTATGTGTGTGTCCATGGTACCCGCGAATGAAAAAAAAAAAGAAAATTTAGCACAACTATAATGTGAGCGTTTTATATTCCAGATAAACGGAGAAGGTAAATTTGACTTAGATAAAGTACTTGAAATATTGGTGGGACTTGTTAAAAACCTTGAGGATTACAAGACTTTGGAAACCATCGCAAAATCTTGTATTTCAGGTTAGTTGGTATAAAATTTTTTATCTGCTTGTCATAGTCTTCTAAGTTGCGTTGAATATCGTATTGTGATTTTATGAGTATATTATATACCCTACCATGAATTAGATAAAATAGGGTATGGACCACATGGACCAATGTTTCTTTATTGCGTCAATCCACGCAAATGAAAATGTTGAAAATAGCTACTTATGACAACAACTTTGGTTTTTTAATGAATCTCGAGTCTGAGTTCACTTTGACTTTCAATTAAATTATATTTCATAATTGAAAATGAAAATATTTTTCTGATCTAAGCACATTTTTTTATCGACTTCAAAAAAAGGAGGAGGTTCTCAATTGGACTGTATGTTTTTTTTGTGTGTATGTTACGCGATAGCTCCTGCTCACGGATATGTGAACCGATTTTGATGATTCTTGTACCTCAGACGTGATAAAATTGAAGAAAATATTCCACTTCTAAGGTTAGCAAACTAGGGGATTTTTGGGAATTTTTCTAGGGGAAATTTGACGTCGGTTTTTTAGTACTCTGTACTTAGATTATTATCCGAACAAACCAACGTCTGGGCTCTTTAACCTTGTCAGCTGAGAGAAGCAGTGTGACGGTGTGACCACCTTATACCGCCATCTCACCTTTTTGTATTGTATCATTTTTTCTTTTGCTTGTTTTTAAATTTTATATATTAATATCGCTAGTACACCTAGAGATAAAATGACCTCTGTGACATTTCGGACCGTCATTTCTCGGATTCGGAACTGTTGAATCGGACGTAGTTCGCAAACGCTCTGACAATAAAAGGGCCCGAAACGTTGGTTTGTTTTTGTAAGAACTAATATATTCGATGTTGATTGTAATGAATATTATAATGTTTCACTGCTACGATATTCATTTATTTTTGTAAAATTACTCCACTACTTTGTTATAAGTATATTCTCAATACAGAGTACTAAAAAACCCGACCTGAAAAGTACGTGGAATTAAATATAATTACCAAGTTTTGTTGAAATTGGTTACCGGAAAGTGCGCAAGCCCGCATTCATCCCCTAGTTACCCTTAGAGGTGGATGATTTTCTTCAAAATTAAATGGAACCACTATGGAGGTACCCATTTCCAACAAAAAAGAATCACGAAAATCGATTCAAAAATACCGGAGTTATCGAGTAACATATATACAAAAAAAACCTAAAAGTCGAATTGAGAACCTCCTCCTTTTTTTGAAGTCGGTTAATAAAGACAAAGATCGAACACAAAGGCTCACAAGACTCGAACTAGTGTTGGTATGCTAAAGTTGTTCTAGATTGGCATACAGACACGCAGGTTCGTATTCTATAAAATCGAAGGATTATTTCTTTGTTTTCGATCATTGTATTTATAATTATGACAAACTAGTGGATTAATATGACAAAAATAAATTATTGGTAAAACATCATAGTATTAATTACTTACAATCAATGTTACAATTCATAAAGCGACATCTCTTGTCAGCCTGTGGTAGGTGTAAATGTACCTGGTTGAGTGAGGAAAACTCGTAGATTTCTTACAGGTCTGTTCGATCTTTTTATTAATAATTATAACAAATATATTTCATATAGATACGAAACAAACAACAAAACAATGTGTACCAATCGCAAAAACATAATAACTCGATAATATTTCATGTTTACAAGAAAACAAAATGTAAATGCTATTATTATCAAAAAAGAAAAGAAATAAAAAAAAAATCTACCATGACTTTTTCAATGAAGGTAAACATCGTGATGAAACCTGCACGTTGAAGAAGGTTCACAACCCTCGGAAAACGTGTGAAGTCTCCAACCCGCATTGGGCCAACGTGGCGGATTATGGTCTAAATAAACCCTCGCCTGAGAAGAGACCCGTGCCAAACAGTGGGACGTATAAATGGGTTGATGATGATGAACTTAAATTGAACTTTTTTTATCCCATTTTTAAATAAAACAGATCTTTATTCCGCCTTAAGAGTTAGAATGTAATCCAAAAAGTTTATTGTTATTATTAACTTACATTCTTTATTAAGCAAACTGAAGCTACTCACATGACACTGCTTTTATACTAATGGCTATGAAGCATATGCTTTTTCATTCAAATATATATCAATTTCTGTCAAGTCATCCTGAATGTATTTTAAAAAAGTTTGAAAGCAACACAAAAATGTCAAACGAGAATTTTTGAATTTGTGCAAGATCTCTGTATCGTCAAGGGAAATATTGTTTTTGGTGTCTTTAATAGCGTAGCTCTAGTAGAGTAAAAGTTTATTCAGTACATTAATCATTAGTTTATTTATGTAGAGTTTATGTCCCAATTCTTTTATAAAAAGTACGTTATATTATCTATATGTTAGATTGAAAGTTGTTTAATCAACAGTTTGTAAAACATACAACAGGTGGTGAAATGACAGGCACATGGGAGTTGTCAACATATGCCACAGGGTTACGGGCGCAGTGGCAGGCCCCTCAGATCTTTACAACACGCGTATAGCTTACCATCAGGCGCACTACTTGTCGTCGTGTCACTTGATATTATAAAACAAAAGTTTATTTTAGCCAACTACTTCATACACGAATATGTCAAATGTTTTAATACCTACCATAAATTAATTATATCCATTGAGCGTTATTTCGATCAAAAATGTATAATTTGTTGTTATGTCAAGTGAACCGTACGTGCATCTTCCTTTGTAACAGATTAAAAATACAGAGTAAAAACACATAAGTAAGATTAGGGTCGTCGCTTCTCCGCGCAAGTATTGAAATCGATTTCGACACTGAACTAATAACATGATTAATGATATAAAAATTCAATAAAAGCACAACCGTTGCAGTTACTGACTTTCCAATAGTTTCACATTGTGGGCGTTATTGAATTATGGTATACCTATCAATTAAAATTATTAAAATTATAGTATTTGATTTGTTTTCTTGTATAAAAATATTGAAATACTTGTTAATAATAACAATATTTATTTTATAGTAAACGATGAAAAAGTGAGTGATGGGGTCAAGGGATGTGAAAGAACATTTCTTGCTGTCTCCTGCGTCACCAAACAAAAGGTACAAAAATTATTTTAATTTATTGATCCTATTGACTGTTTCCGTTATAAGTATAATGATTCATTACGTTATTTTTTTAACACCGAAATAGATATTTTTTTCCGTTTTCACTAAGTGAAAAGAATTTCAAAACTTAATTTCCTCTTCTTAATTTAGTTTGAATCGTATAGTATTGAAAGTACCTAATTATTAATTGAAATTTTTTTTAGGAATTGCTTGAATAAGATGTCTACCATTGAATGACAAGATGCACAATACTATGTACCCGATGGACATGATGATTATGGATATTGCTTGGTTTGTAGTTTTTGCAAAAATAAACGCAATCCTATATTGTATTTTCGAAATATATTATTGTTTTTTATTTATTTTAAGTATATTAAGATAAATGTACACCCTCGCATTTGGTGGCATTTGAAAGAACCAATATTACCAATCATGAGATGGCTTTTTAAAAAAAGTCAAATTTGAAAATGGAATGG